>NW_027461893.1:0-93007 GCF_050947455.1 Rhinoderma darwinii | reverse complement strand
ACTTCTCTGGATGTTTCCCAGGCGAGCTATTGGCAGCATGTTCAGAACCACTGTTTCTGAGGCTAATTCTTGAACCGTGTCATAGACGCTCGATCTTGGCGGCATTCGTCTCAGCGCCTGGCAATTAGTATAGAAGCACTGTTTCCCACTGTTTCTGAGGCTAATTCTTGAACCGTAAGTCATAGACGCTAGATCTTGGCGGCATTCGTCTCAGCGCCTGGCAATTAGTATAGAAGCACTGTCTTTGACTTCTCTGGATGTTTCCCAGGCGAGCTATTGACAAGTAAATCCTAGACGCTCGATCTTGGTTATTTTCGCTTTCGCGGCTGGCAGCAAAGTTCAGAACCATGTTTCTGTGAATAACTTTTGAACCGTAAGTCACAGACGCTCGCTCTTGGCTGCATTCGTTTCAGCTCGTGGCAGCCAGTCTAAAAAACACTATCTTGGACTTCTCTGGATGTTTCCCAGGCGAGCTATTGGCAGCATGTTCAGAACCACTGTTTCTGAGGCTAATTCTTGAAACGTAAGTCATAGACGCTCGATCTTGGCGGCATTCGTCTCAGCGCCTGGCAATTAGTATAGAAGCACTGTTTCCCACTGTTTCTGAGGCTAATTCTTGAACCGTAAGTCATAGACGCAAGATCTTGGCGGCATTCGTCTCAGCGCCTGGCAATTAGTATAGAAGCACTGTCTTTGACTTCTCTGGATGTTTCCCAGGCGAGCTATTGACAAGTAAATCCTAGACGCTCGATCTTGGTTATTTTCGCTTTCGCGGCTGGCAGCAAAGTTCAGAACCATGTTTCTGTGAATAACTTTTGAACCGTAAGTCACAGACGCTCGCTCTTGGCTGCATTCGTTTCAGCTCGTGGCAGCCAGTCTAAAAAACACTATCTTGGACTTCTCTGGATGTTTCCCAGGCGAGCTATTGGCAGCATGTTCAGAACCACTGTTTCTGAGGCTAATTCTTGAAACGTAAGTCATAGACGCTCGATCTTGGCGGCATTCGTCTCAGCGCCTGGCAATTAGTATAGAAGCACTGTTTCCCACTGTTTCTGAGGCTAATTCTTGAACCGTAAGTCATAGACGCTAGATCTTGGCGGCATTCGTCTCAGCGCCTGGCAATTAGTATAGAAGCACTGTCTTTGACTTCTCTGGATGTTTCCCAGGCGAGCTATTGACAAGTAAATCCTAGACGCTCGATCTTGGTTATTTTCGCTTTCGCGGCTGGCAGCAAAGTTCAGAACCATGTTTCTGTGAATAACTTTTGAACCGTAAGTCACAGACGCTCGCTCTTGGCTGCATTCGTTTCAGCTCGTGGCAGCCAGTCTAAAAAACACAATCTTGGACTTCTCTGGATGTTTCCCAGGCGAGCTATTGGCAGCATGTTCAGAACCACTGTTTCTGAGGCTAATTCTTGAACCGTAAGTCATAGACGCTCGATCTTGGCGGCATTCGTCTCAGCGCCTGGCAATTAGTATAGAAGCACTATTTCCCACTGTTTCTGAGGCTAATTCTTGAACCGTAAGTCATAGACGCTAGATCTTGGCGGCATTCGTCTCAGCGCCTGGCAATTAGTATAGAAGCGCTGTCTTTGACTTCTCTGGATGTTTCCCAGGCGAGCTATTGACAAGTAAATCCTAGACGCTCGATCTTGGTTATTTTCGCTTTCGCGGCTGGCAGCAAAGTTCAGAACCATGTTTCTGTGAATAACTTTTGAACCGTAAGTCACAGACGCTCGCTCTTGGCTGCATTCGTTTCAGCTCGTGGCAGCCAGTCTAAAAAACACTATCTTGGACTTCTCTGGATGTTTCCCAGGCGAGCTATTGGCAGCATGTTCAGAACCACTGTTTCTGAGGCTAATTCTTGAACCGTAAGTCATAGACGCTCGATCTTGGCGGCATTCGTCTCAGCGCCTGGCAATTAGTATAGAAGCACTGTTGCCCACTGTTTCTGAGGCTAATTCTTGAACCGTAAGTCATAGACGCTAGATCTTGGCGGCATTCGTCTCAGCGCCTGGCAATTAGTATAGAAGCACGGTCTTTGACTTCTCTGGATGTTTCCCAGGCGAGCTATTGACAAGTAAATCCTAGACGCTCGATCTTGGTTATTTTCGCTTTCGCGGCTGGCAGCAAAGTTCAGAACCATGTTTCTGTGAATAACTCTTGAACCGTAAGTCAAAGACGCTCGCTCTTGGCTGCATTCGTTTCAGCTCGTGGCAGCCAGTCTAAAAAACACAATCTTGGACCTCTCTGGATGTTTCCCAGGCGAGCTATTGGCAGCATGTTCAGAGGCTAATTCTTGAACCGTAAGTCATAGACGCTCGATCTTGGCGGCATTCGTCTCAGCGCCTGGCAATTAGTATAGAAGCACTGTTTCCCACTGTTTCTGAGGCTAATTCTTGAACCGTAAGTCATAGACGCTAGATCTTGGCGGCATTCGTCTCAGCGCCTGGCAATTAGTATAGAAGCACTGTCTTTGACTTCTCTGGATGTTTCCCAGGCGAGCTATTGACAAGTAAATCCTAGACGCTCGATCTTGGTTATTTTCGCTTTCGCGGCTGGCAGCAAAGTTCAGAACCATGTTTCTGTGAATAACTTTTGAACCGTAAGTCACAGACGCTCGCTCTTGGCTGCATTCGTTTCAGCTCGTGGCAGCCAGTCTAAAAAACACAATCTTGGACTTCTCTGGATGTTTCCCAGGCGAGCTATTGGCAGCATGTTCAGAACCACTGTTTCTGAGGCTAATTCTTGAAACGTAAGTCATAGACGCTCGATCTTGGCGGCATTCGTCTCAGCGCCTGGCAATTAGTATAGAAGCACTGTTTCCCACTGTTTCTGAGGCTAATTCTTGAACCGTAAGTCATAGACGCTAGATCTTGGCGGCATTCGTCTCAGCGCCTGGCAATTAGTATAGAAGCACTGTCTTTGACTTCTCTGGATGTTTCCCAGGCGAGCTATTGACAAGTAAATCCTAGACGCTCGATCTTGGTTATTTTCGCTTTCGCGGCTGGCAGCAAAGTTCAGAACCATGTTTCTGTGAATAACTTTTGAACCGTAAGTCACAGACGCTCGCTCTTGGCTGCATTCGTTTCAGCTCGTGGCAGCCAGTCTAAAAAACACTATCTTGGACTTCTCTGGATGTTTCCCAGGCGAGCTATTGGCAGCATGTTCAGAACCACTGTTTCTGAGGCTAATTCTTGAACCGTGTCATAGACGCTCGATCTTGGCGGCATTCGTCTCAGCGCCTGGCAATTAGTATAGAAGCACTGTTTCCCACTGTTTCTGAGGCTAATTCTTGAACCGTAAGTCATAGACGCTAGATCTTGGCGGCATTCGTCTCAGCGCCTGGCAATTAGTATAGAAGCACTGTCTTTGACTTCTCTGGATGTTTCCCAGGCGAGCTATTGACAAGTAAATCCTAGACGCTCGATCTTGGTTATTTTCGCTTTCGCGGCTGGCAGCAAAGTTCAGAACCATGTTTCTGTGAATAACTCTTGAACCGTAAGTCACAGACGCTCGCTCTTGGCTGCATTCGTTTCAGCTCGTGGCAGCCAGTCTAAAAAACACAATCTTGGACTTCTCTGGATGTTTCCCAGGCGAGCTATTGGCAGCATATTCAGAACCACTGTTTCTGAGGCTAATTCTTGAACCGTAAGTGATAGACGCTCGATCTTGGCGGCATTCGTCTCAGCGCCTGGCAATTAGTATAGAAGCACTGTTTCCCACTGTTTCTGAGGCTAATTCTTGAACCGTAAGTCATAGACGCTAGATCGTGGCGGCATTCGTCTCAGCGCCTGGCAATTAGTATAGAAGCACTGTCTTTGACTTCTCTGGATGTTTCCCAGGCAAGCTATTGACAAGTAAATCCTAGACGCTCGATCTTGGTTATTTTCGCTTTCGCGGCTGGCAGCAAAGTTCAGAACCATGTTTCTGTGAATAACTCTTGAACCGTAAGTCACAGACGCTCGCTCTTGGCTGCATTCGTTTCAGCTCGTGGCAGCCAGTCTAAAAAACACTATCTTGGACTTCTCTGGATGTTTCCCAGGCGAGCTATTGGCAGCATGTTCAGAACCACTGTTTCTGAGGCTAATTCTTAAACCGTAAGTCTTAGACGCTCGATCTTGGCGGCATTCGTCTCAGAGCCTGGCAATTAGTATAGAAGCACGGTCTTTGACTTCTCTGGATGTTTCCCAGGCGAGCTATTGACAAGTAAATCCTAGACGCTCGATCTTGGTTATTTTCGCTTTCGCGGCTGGCAGCAAAGTTCAGAACCATGTTTCTGTGAATAACTCTTGAACCGTAAGTCACAGACGCTCGCTCTTGGCTGCATTCGTTTCAGCTCGTGGCAGCCAGTCTAAAAAACACAATCTTGGACCTCTCTGGATGTTTCCCAGGCGAGCTATTGGCAGCATGTTCAGAGGCTAATTCTTGAACCGTAAGTCATAGACGCTCGATCTTGGCGGCATTCGTCTCAGCGCCTGGCAATTAGTATAGAAGCACTGTTTCCCACTGTTTCTGAGGCTAATTCTTGAACCGTAAGTCATAGACGCTAGATCTTGGCGGCATTCGTCTCAGCGCCTGGCAATTAGTATAGAAGCACTGTCTTTGACTTCTCTGGATGTTTCCCAGGCGAGCTATTGACAAGTAAATCCTAGACGCTCGATCTTGGTTATTTTCGCTTTCGCGGCTGGCAGCAAAGTTCAGAACCATGTTTCTGTGAATAACTTTTGAACCGTAAGTCACAGACGCTCGCTCTTGGCTGCATTCGTTTCAGCTCGTGGCAGCCAGTCTAAAAAACACAATCTTGGACTTCTCTGGATGTTTCCCAGGCGAGCTATTGGCAGCATGTTCAGAACCACTGTTTCTGAGGCTAATTCTTGAACCGTAAGTCATAGACGCTCGATCTTGGCGGCATTCGTCTCAGCGCCTGGCAATTAGTATAGAAGCACTATTTCCCACTGTTTCTGAGGCTAATTCTTGAACCGTAAGTCATAGACGCTAGATCTTGGCGGCATTCGTCTCAGCGCCTGGCAATTAGTATAGAAGCACTGTCTTTGACTTCTCTGGATGTTTCCCAGGCGAGCTATTGACAAGTAAATCCTAGACGCTCGATCTTGGTTATTTTCGCTTTCGCGGCTGGCAGCAAAGTTCAGAACCATGTTTCTGTGAATAACTTTTGAACCGTAAGTCACAGACGCTCGCTCTTGGCTGCATTCGTTTCAGCTCGTGGCAGCCAGTCTAAAAAACACAATCTTGGACCTCTCTGGATGTTTCCCAGGCGAGCTATTGGCAGCATGTTCAGAACCACTGTTTCTGAGGCTAATTCTTGAACCGTGTCATAGACGCTCGATCTTGGCGGCATTCGTCTCAGCGCCTGGCAATTAGTATAGAAGCACTGTTTCCCACTGTTTCTGAGGCTAATTCTTGAACCGTAAGTCATAGACGCAAGATCTTGGCGGCATTCGTCTCAGCGCCTGGCAATTAGTATAGAAGCACTGTCTTTGACTTCTCTGGATGTTTCCCAGGCGAGCTATTGACAAGTAAATCCTAGACGCTCGATCTTGGTTATTTTCGCTTTCGCGGCTGGCAGCAAAGTTCAGAACCATGTTTCTGTGAATAACTTTTGAACCGTAAGTCACAGACGCTCGCTCTTGGCTGCATTCGTTTCAGCTCGTGGCAGCCAGTCTAAAAAACACAATCTTGGACTTCTCTGGATGTTTCCCAGGCGAGCTATTGGCAGCATGTTCAGAACCACTGTTTCTGAGGCTAATTCTTGAACCGTAAGTCATAGACGCTCGATCTTGGCGGCATTCGTCTCAGCGCCTGGCAATTAGTATAGAAGCACTATTTCCCACTGTTTCTGAGGCTAATTCTTGAACCGTAAGTCATAGACGCTAGATCTTGGCGGCATTCGTCTCAGCGCCTGGCAATTAGTATAGAAGCGCTGTCTTTGACTTCTCTGGATGTTTCCCAGGCGAGCTATTGACAAGTAAATCCTAGACGCTCGATCTTGGTTATTTTCGCTTTCGCGGCTGGCAGCAAAGTTCAGAACCATGTTTCTGTGAATAACTTTTGAACCGTAAGTCACAGACGCTCGCTCTTGGCTGCATTCGTTTCAGCTCGTGGCAGCCAGTCTAAAAAACACTATCTTGGACTTCTCTGGATGTTTCCCAGGCGAGCTATTGGCAGCATGTTCAGAACCACTGTTTCTGAGGCTAATTCTTGAACCGTAAGTCATAGACGCTCGATCTTGGCGGCATTCGTCTCAGCGCCTGGCAATTAGTATAGAAGCACTGTTGCCCACTGTTTCTGAGGCTAATTCTTGAACCGTAAGTCATAGACGCTAGATCTTGGCGGCATTCGTCTCAGCGCCTGGCAATTAGTATAGAAGCACGGTCTTTGACTTCTCTGGATGTTTCCCAGGCGAGCTATTGACAAGTAAATCCTAGACGCTCGATCTTGGTTATTTTCGCTTTCGCGGCTGGCAGCAAAGTTCAGAACCATGTTTCTGTGAATAACTCTTGAACCGTAAGTCAAAGACGCTCGCTCTTGGCTGCATTCGTTTCAGCTCGTGGCAGCCAGTCTAAAAAACACAATCTTGGACCTCTCTGGATGTTTCCCAGGCGAGCTATTGGCAGCATGTTCAGAACCACTGTTTCTGAGGCTAATTCTTGAACCGTGTCATAGACGCTCGATCTTGGCGGCATTCGTCTCAGCGCCTGGCAATTAGTATAGAAGCACTGTTTCCCACTGTTTCTGAGGCTAATTCTTGAACCGTAAGTCATAGACGCAAGATCTTGGCGGCATTCGTCTCAGCGCCTGGCAATTAGTATAGAAGCACTGTCTTTGACTTCTCTGGATGTTTCCCAGGCGAGCTATTGACAAGTAAATCCTAGACGCTCGATCTTGGTTATTTTCGCTTTCGCGGCTGGCAGCAAAGTTCAGAACCATGTTTCTGTGAATAACTTTTGAACCGTAAGTCACAGACGCTCGCTCTTGGCTGCATTCGTTTCAGCTCGTGGCAGCCAGTCTAAAAAACACAATCTTGGACTTCTCTGGATGTTTCCCAGGCGAGCTATTGGCAGCATGTTCAGAACCACTGTTTCTGAGGCTAATTCTTGAACCGTAAGTCATAGACGCTCGATCTTGGCGGCATTCGTCTCAGCGCCTGGCAATTAGTATAGAAGCACTATTTCCCACTGTTTCTGAGGCTAATTCTTGAACCGTAAGTCATAGACGCTAGATCTTGGCGGCATTCGTCTCAGCGCCTGGCAATTAGTATAGAATCGCTGTCTTTGACTTCTCTGGATGTTTCCCAGGCGAGCTATTGACAAGTAAATCCTAGACGCTCGATCTTGGTTATTTTCGCTTTCGCGGCTGGCAGCAAAGTTCAGAACCATGTTTCTGTGAATAACTTTTGAACCGTAAGTCACAGACGCTCGCTCTTGGCTGCATTCGTTTCAGCTCGTGGCAGCCAGTCTAAAAAACACTATCTTGGACTTCTCTGGATGTTTCCCAGGCGAGCTATTGGCAGCATGTTCAGAACCACTGTTTCTGAGGCTAATTCTTGAACCGTAAGTCATAGACGCTCGATCTTGGCGGCATTCGTCTCAGCGCCTGGCAATTAGTATAGAAGCACTGTTGCCCACTGTTTCTGAGGCTAATTCTTGAACCGTAAGTCATAGACGCTAGATCTTGGCGGCATTCGTCTCAGCGCCTGGCAATTAGTATAGAAGCACGGTCTTTGACTTCTCTGGATGTTTCCCAGGCGAGCTATTGACAAGTAAATCCTAGACGCTCGATCTTGGTTATTTTCGCTTTCGCGGCTGGCAGCAAAGTTCAGAACCATGTTTCTGTGAATAACTCTTGAACCGTAAGTCAAAGACGCTCGCTCTTGGCTGCATTCGTTTCAGCTCGTGGCAGCCAGTCTAAAAAACACAATCTTGGACCTCTCTGGATGTTTCCCAGGCGAGCTTTTGGCAGCATGTTCAGAGGCTAATTCTTGAACCGTAAGTCATAGACGCTCGATCTTGGCGGCATTCGTCTCAGCGCCTGGCAATTAGTATAGAAGCACTGTTTCCCACTGTTTCTGAGGCTAATTCTTGAACCGTAAGTCATAGACGCTAGATCTTGGCGGCATTCGTCTCAGCGCCTGGCAATTAGTATAGAAGCACTGTCTTTGACTTCTCTGGATGTTTCCCAGGCGAGCTATTGACAAGTAAATCCTAGACGCTCGATCTTGGTTATTTTCGCTTTCGCGGCTGGCAGCAAAGTTCAGAACCATGTTTCTGTGAATAACTTTTGAACCGTAAGTCACAGACGCTCGCTCTTGGCTGCATTCGTTTCAGCTCGTGGCAGCCAGTCTAAAAAACACAATCTTGGACTTCTCTGGATGTTTCCCAGGCGAGCTATTGGCAGCATGTTCAGAACCACTGTTTCTGAGGCTAATTCTTGAAACGTAAGTCATAGACGCTCGATCTTGGCGGCATTCGTCTCAGCGCCTGGCAATTAGTATAGAAGCACTGTTTCCCACTGTTTCTGAGGCTAATTCTTGAACCGTAAGTCATAGACGCTAGATCTTGGCGGCATTCGTCTCAGCGCCTGGCAATTAGTATAGAAGCACTGTCTTTGACTTCTCTGGATGTTTCCCAGGCGAGCTATTGACAAGTAAATCCTAGACGCTCGATCTTGGTTATTTTCGCGGCTGGCAGCAAAGTTCAGAACCATGTTTCTGTGAATAACTTTTGAACCGTAAGTCACAGACGCTCGCTCTTGGCTGCATTCGTTTCAGCTCGTGGCAGCCAGTCTAAAAAACACTATCTTGGACTTCTCTGGATGTTTCCCAGGCGAGCTATTGGCAGCATGTTCAGAACCACTGTTTCTGAGGCTAATTCTTGAACCGTGTCATAGACGCTCGATCTTGGCGGCATTCGTCTCAGCGCCTGGCAATTAGTATAGAAGCACTGTTTCCCACTGTTTCTGAGGCTAATTCTTGAACCGTAAGTCATAGACGCTAGATCTTGGCGGCATTCGTCTCAGCGCCTGGCAATTAGTATAGAAGCACTGTCTTTGACTTCTCTGGATGTTTCCCAGGCGAGCTATTGACAAGTAAATTCTAGACGCTCGATCTTGGTTATTTTCGCTTTCGCGGCTGGCAGCAAAGTTCAGAACCATGTTTCTGTGAATAACTTTTGAACCGTAAGTCACAGACGCTCGCTCTTGGCTGCATTCGTTTCAGCTCGTGGCAGCCAGTCTAAAAAACACTATCTTGGACTTCTCTGGATGTTTCCCAGGCGAGCTATTGGCAGCATGTTCAGAACCACTGTTTCTGAGGCTAATTCTTGAACCGTAAGTCATAGACGCTCGATCTTGGCGGCATTCGTCTCAGCGCCTGGCAATTAGTATAGAAGCACTGTTTCCCACTGTTTCTGAGGCTAATTCTTGAACCGTAAGTCATAGACGCTAGATCTTGGCGGCATTCGTCTCAGCGCCTGGCAATTAGTATAGAAGCACGGTCTTTGACTTCTCTGGATGTTTCCCAGGCGAGCTATTGACAAGTAAATCCTAGACGCTCGATCTTGGTTATTTTCGCTTTCGCGGCTGGCAGCAAAGTTCAGAACCATGTTTCTGTGAATAACTCTTGAACCGTAAGTCACAGACGCTCGCTCTTGGCTGCATTCGTTTCAGCTCGTGGCAGCCAGTCTAAAAAACACTATCTTGGACTTCTCTGGATGTTTCCCAGGCGAGCTATTGGCAGCATGTTCAGAACCACTGTTTCTGAGGCTAATTCTTGAACCGTAAGTCATAGACGCTCGATCTTGGCGGCATTCGTCTCAGCGCCTGGCAATTAGTATAGAAGCACTGTTTCCCACTGTTTCTGAGGCTAATTCTTGAACCGTAAGTCATAGACGCTAGATCTTGGCGGCATTCGTCTCAGCGCCTGGCAATTAGTATAGAAGCACGGTCTTTGACTTCTCTGGATGTTTCCCAGGCGAGCTATTGACAAGTAAATCCTAGACGCTCGATCTTGGTTATTTTCGCTTTCGCGGCTGGCAGCAAAGTTCAGAACCATGTTTCTGTGAATAACTCTTGAACCGTAAGTCACAGACGCTCGCTCTTGGCTGCATTCGTTTCAGCTCGTGGCAGCCAGTCTAAAAAACACAATCTTGGACCTCTCTGGATGTTTCCCAGGCGAGCTATTGGCAGCATGTTCAGAGGCTAATTCTTGAACCGTAAGTCATAGACGCTCGATCTTGGCGGCATTCGTCTCAGCGCCTGGCAATTAGTATAGAAGCACTGTTTCCCACTGTTTCTGAGGCTAATTCTTGAACCGTAAGTCATAGACGCTAGATCTTGGCGGCATTCGTCTCAGCGCCTGGCAATTAGTATAGAAGCACGGTCTTTGACTTCTCTGGATGTTTCCCAGGCGAGCTATTGACAAGTAAATCCTAGACGCTCGATCTTGGTTATTTTCGCTTTCGCGGCTGGCAGCAAAGTTCAGAACCATGTTTCTGTGAATAACTCTTGAACCGTAAGTCACAGACGCTCGCTCTTGGCTGCATTCGTTTCAGCTCGTGGCAGCCAGTCTAAAAAACACAATCTTGGACCTCTCTGGATGTTTCCCAGGCGAGCTATTGGCAGCATGTTCAGAGGCTAATTCTTGAACCGTAAGTCATAGACGCTCGATCTTGGCGGCATTCGTCTCAGCGCCTGGCAATTAGTATAGAAGCACTGTTTCCCACTGTTTCTGAGGCTAATTCTTGAACCGTAAGTCATAGACGCTAGATCTTGGCGGCATTCGTCTCAGCGCCTGGCAATTAGTATAGAAGCACTGTCTTTGACTTCTCTGGATGTTTCCCAGGCGAGCTATTGACAAGTAAATCCTAGACGCTCGATCTTGGTTATTTTCGCTTTCGCGGCTGGCAGCAAAGTTCAGAACCATGTTTCTGTGAATAACTCTTGAACCGTAAGTCACAGACGCTCGCTCTTGGCTGCATTCGTTTCAGCTCGTGGCAGCCAGTCTAAAAAACACTATCTTGGACTTCTCTGGATGTTTCCCAGGCGAGCTATTGGCAGCATGTTCAGAACCACTGTTTCTGAGGCTAATTCTTGAACCGTAAGTCATAGACGCTCGATCTTGGCGGCATTCGTCTCAGCGCCTGGCAATTAGTATAGAAGCACTGTTTCCCACTGTTTCTGAGGCTAATTCTTGAACCGTAAGTCATAGACGCTAGATCTTGGCGGCATTCGTCTCAGCGCCTGGCAATTAGTATAGAAGCACTGTCTTTGACTTCTCTGGATGTTTCCCAGGCGAGCTATTGACAAGTAAATCCTAGACGCTCGATCTTGGTTATTTTCGCTTTCGCGGCTGGCAGCAAAGTTCAGAACCATGTTTCTGTGAATAACTCTTGAACCGTAAGTCACAGACGCTCGCTCTTGGCTGCATTCGTTTCAGCTCGTGGCAGCCAGTCTAAAAAACACAATCTTGGACTTCTCTGGATGTTTCCCAGGCGAGCTATTGGCAGCATATTCAGAACCACTGTTTCTGAGGCTAATTCTTGAACCGTAAGTCATAGACGCTCGATCTTGGCGGCATTCGTCTCAGAGCCTGGCAATTAGTATAGAAGCACTGTTTCCCACTGTTTCTGAGGCTAATTTTTGAACCGTAAGTCATAGACGCTAGATCTTGGCGGCATTCGTCTCAGCGCCTGGCAATTAGTATCGAAGCACTGTCTTTGACTTCTCTGGATGTTTCCCAGGCGAGCTATTGACAAGTAAATCCTAGACGCTCGATCTTGGTTATTTTCGCTTTCGCGGCTGGCAGCAAAGTTCAGAACCATGTTTCTGTGAATAACTTTTGAACCGTAAGTCACAGACGCTCGCTCTTGGCTGCATTCGTTTCAGCTCGTGGCAGCCAGTCTAAAAAACACTATCTTGGACTTCTCTGGATGTTTCCCAGACGAGCTATTGACAGCATGTTCAGAACCACTGTTTCTGAGGCTAATTCTTGAACCGTAAGTCATAGACGCTCGATCTTGGCGGCATTCGTCTCAGCGCCTGGCAATTAGTATAGAAGCACTGTTTCCCACTGTTTCTGAGGCTAATTCTTGAACCGTAAGTCATAGACGCTAGATCGTGGCGGCATTCGTCTCAGCGCCTGGCAATTAGTATAGAAGCACTGTCTTTGACTTCTCTGGATGTTTCCCAGGCGAGCTATTGACAAGTAAATCCTAGACGCTCGATCTTGGTTATTTTCGCTTTCGCGGCTGGCAGCAAAGTTCAGAACCATGTTTCTGTGAATAACTTTTGAACCGTAAGTCACAGACGCTCGCTCTTGGCTGCATTCGTTTCAGCTCGTGGCAGCCAGTCTAAAAAACACAATCTTGGACCTCTCTGGATGTTTCCCAGGCGAGCTATTGGCAGCATGTTCAGAGGCTAATTCTTGAACCGTAAGTCATAGACGCTCGATCTTGGCGGCATTCGTCTCAGCGCCTGGCAATTAGTATAGAAGCACTGTTTCCCACTGTTTCTGAGGCTAATTCTTGAACCGTAAGTCATAGACGCTAGATCTTGGCGGCATTCGTCTCAGCGCCTGGCAATTAGTACAGAAGCACTGTCTTTGACTTCTCTGGATGTTTCCCAGGCGAGCTATTGACAAGTAAATCCTAGACGCTCGATCTTGGTTATTTTCGCTTTCGCGGCTGGCAGCAAAGTTCAGAACCATGTTTCTGTGAATAACTTTTGAACCGTAAGTCACAGACGCTCGCTCTTGGCTGCATTCGTGTCAGCTCGTGGCAGCCAGTCTAAAAAACACAATCTTGGACTTCTCTGGATGTTTCCCAGGCGAGCTATTGGCAGCATGTTCAGAACCACTGTTTCTGAGGCTAATTCTTGAACCGTAAGTCATAGACGCTCGATCTTGGCGGCATTCGTCTCAGCGCCTGGCAATTAGTATAGAAGCACTATTTCCCACTGTTTCTGAGGCTAATTCTTGAACCGTAAGTCATAGACGGTAGATCTTGGCGGCATTCGTCTCAGCGCCTGGCAATTAGTATAGAAGCACTGTCTTTGACTTATCTGGATGTTTCCCAGGCGAGCTATTGACAAGTAAATCCTAGACGCTCGATCTTGGTTATTTTCGCTTTCGCGGCTGGCAGCAAAGTTCAGAACCATGTTTCTGTGAATAACTTTTGAACCGTAAGTCACAGACGCTCGCTCTTGGCTGCATTCGTTTCAGCTCGTGGCAGCCAGTCTAAAAAACACAATCTTGGACCTCTCTGGATGTTTCCCAGGCGAGCTATTGGCAGCATGTTCAGAGGCTAATTCTTGAACCGTAAGTCATAGACGCTCGATCTTGGCGGCATTCGTCTCAGCGCCTGGCAATTAGTATAGAAGCACTATTTCCCACTGTTTCTGAGGCTAATTCTTGAACCGTAAGTCATAGACGCTAGATCTTGGCGGCATTCGTCTCAGCGCCTGGCAATTAGTATAGAAGCACTGTCTTTGACTTCTCTGGATGTTTCCCAGGCGAGCTATTGAAAAGTAAATCCTAGACGCTCGATCTTGGTTATTTTCGCTTTCGCGGCTGGCAGCAAAGTTCAGAATCATGTTTCTGTGAATAACTTTTGAACCGTAAGTCACAGACGCTAGCTCTTGGCTGCATTCGTTTCAGCTCGTGGCAGCCAGTCTAAAAAACACTATCTTGGACTTCTCTGGATGTTTCCCAGGCGAGCTATTGGCAGCATGTTCAGAACCACTGTTTCTGAGGCTAATTCTTGAACCGTAAGTCATAGACGCTCGATCTTGGCGGCATTCGTCTCAGCGCCTGGCAATTAGTATAGAAGCACTGTTTCCCACTGTTTCTGAGGCTAATTCTTGAACCGTAAGTCATAGACGCTAGATCGTGGCGGCATTCGTCTCAGCGCCTGGCAATTAGTATAGAAGCACTGTCTTTGACTTCTCTGGATGTTTCCCAGGCGAGCTATTGACAAGTAAATCCTAGACGCTCGATCTTGGTTATTTTCGCTTTCGCGGCTGGCAGCAAAGTTCAGAACCATGTTTCTGTGAATAACTCTTGAACCGTAAGTCACAGACGCTCGCTCTTGGCTGCATTCGTTTCAGCTCGTGGCAGCCAGTCTAAAAAACACTATCTTGGACTTCTCTGGATGTTTCCCAGGCGAGCTATTGGCAGCATGTTCAGAACCACTGTTTCTGAGGCTAATTCTTGAACCGTAAGTCATAGACGCTCGATCTTGGCGGCATTCGTCTCAGCGCCTGGCAATTAGTATAGAAGCACTGTTTCCCACTGTTTCTGAGGCTAATTCTTGAACCGTAAGTCATAGACGCTAGATCGTGGCGGCATTCGTCTCAGCTCCTGGCAATTAGTATAGAAGCACTGTCTTTGACTTCTCTGGATGTTTCCCAGGCGAGCTATTGACAAGTAAATCCTAGACGCTCGATCTTGGTTATTTTCGCTTTCGCGGCTGGCAGCAAAGTTCAGAACCATGTTTCTGTGAATAACTTTTGAACCGTAAGTCACAGACGCTCGCTCTTGGCTGCATTCGTTTCAGCTCGTGGCAGCCAGTCTAAAAAACACAATCTTGAACTTCTCTGGATGTTTCCCAGGCGAG
This sequence comes from Rhinoderma darwinii, assembly GCF_050947455.1. Classification (NCBI taxonomy): domain Eukaryota; kingdom Metazoa; phylum Chordata; class Amphibia; order Anura; family Rhinodermatidae; genus Rhinoderma; species Rhinoderma darwinii. Next base: position 78,378 of record NW_027461893.1, on the reverse strand, counting down.
CTATTGGCAGCATGTTCAGAACCACTGTTTCTGAGGCTAATTCTTGAAACTTAAGACATAGGCGCTCGATCTTGGCGGCATTCGTCTCAGCGCCTGGCAATTAGTATAGAAGCACTGTTTCCCACTGTTTCTGAGGCTAATTCTTGAACCGTAAGTCATAGACGCTAGATCTTGGCGGCATTCGTCTCAGCGCCTGGCAATTAGTATAGAAGCACTGTCTTTGACTTCTCTGGATGTTTCCCAGGCGAGCTATTGACAAGTAAATCCTAGACGCTCGATCTTGGTTATTTTCGCTTTCGCGGCTGGCAGCAAAGTTCAGAACCATGTTTCTGTGAATAACTTTTGAACCGTAAGTCACAGACGCTCGCTCTTGGCTGCATTCGTTTCAGCTCGTGGCAGCCAGTCTAAAAAACACAATCTTGGACTTCTCTGGATGTTTCCCAGGCGAGCTATTGGCAGCATGTTCAGAACCACTGTTTCTGAGGCTAATTCTTGAAACGTAAGTCATAGACGCTCGATCTTGGCGGCATTCGTCTCAGCGCCTGGCAATTAGTATAGAAGCACTGTTTCCCACTGTTTCTGAGGCTAATTCTTGAACCGTAAGTCATAGACGCTCGATCTTGGCGGCATTCGTCTCAGCGCCTGGCAATTAGTATAGAAGCACTGTTTCCCACTGTTTCTGAGGCTAATTCTTGAACCGTAAGTCATAGACGCTAGATCGTGGCGGCATTCGTCTCAGCGCCTGGCAATTAGTATAGAAGCACTGTCTTTGACTTCTCTGGATGTTTCCCAGGCGAGCTATTGACAAGTAAATCCTAGACGCTCGATCTTGGTTATTTTCGCTTTCGCGGCTGGCAGCAAAGTTCAGAACCATGTTTCTGTGAATACCTTTTGAACCGTAAGTCACAGACGCTCGCTCTTGGCTGCATTCGTTTCAGCTCGTGGCAGCCAGTCTAAAAAACACAATCTTGGACCTCTCTGGATGTTTCCCAGGCGAGCTATTGGCAGCATGTTCAGAGGCTAATTCTTGAACCGTAAGTCATAGACGCTCGATCTTGGCGGCATTCGTCTCAGCGCCTGGCAATTAGTATAGAAGCACTGTTTCCCACTGTTTCTGAGGCTAATTCTTGAACCGTAAGTCATAGACGCTAGATCGTGGCGGCATTCGTCTCAGCGCCTGGCAATTAGTATAGAAGCACTGTCTTTGACTTCTCTGGATGTTTCCCAGGCGAGCTATTGACAAGTAAATCCTAGACGCTCGATCTTGGTTATTTTCGCTTTCGCGGCTGGCAGCAAAGTTCAGAACCATGTTTCTGTGAATAACTCTTGAACCGTAAGTCACAGACGCTCGCTCTTGGCTGCATTCGTTTCAGCTCGTGGCAGCCAGTCTAAAAAACACTATCTTGGACTTCTCTGGATGTTTCCCAGGCGAGCTATTGGCAGCATGTTCAGACCCACTGTTTCTGAGGCTAATTCTTGAACCGTAAGTCTTAGACGCTCGATCTTGGCGGCATTCCTCTCAGCGCCTGGCAATTAGTATAGAAGCACGGTCTTTGACTTCTCTGGATGTTTCCCAGGCGAGCTATTGACAAGTAAATCCTAGACGCTCGATCTTGGTTATTTTCGCTTTCGCGGCTGGCAGCAAAGTTCAGAACCATGTTTCTGTGAATAACTCTTGAACCGTAAGTCACAGACGCTCGCTCTTGGCTGCATTCGTTTCAGCTCGTGGCAGCCAGTCTAAAAAACACAATCTTGGACCTCTCTGGATGTTTCCCAGGAGAGCTATTGGCAGCATGTTCAGAGGCTAATTCTTGAACCGTAAGTCATAGACGCTCGATCTTGGCGGCATTCGTCTCAGCGCCTGGCAATTAGTATAGAAGCACTGTTTCCCACTGTTTCTGAGGCTAATTCTTGAACCGTAAGTCATAGACGCTAGATCGTGGCGGCATTCGTCTCAGCGCCTGGCAATTAGTATAGAATCACTGTCTTTGACTTCTCTGGATGTTTCCCAGGCGAGCTATTGACAAGTAAATCCTAGACGCTCGATCTTGGTTATTTTCGCTTTCGCGGCTGGCAGCAAAGTTCAGAACCATGTTTCTGTGAATAACTCTTGAACCGTAAGTCACAGACGCTCGCTCTTGGCTGCATTCGTTTCAGCTCGTGGCAGCCAGTCTAAAAAACACGATCTTGGACTTCTCTGGATGTTTCCCAGGCGAGCTATTGGCAGCATGTTCAGAACCACTGTTTCTGAGGCTAATTCTTGAACCGTAAGTCATAGACGCTCGATCTTGGCGGCATTCGTCTCAGCGCCTGGCAATTAGTATAGAAGCACTGTTTCCCACTGTTTCTGAGGCTAATTCTTGAACCGTAAGTCATAGACGCTAGATCGTGGCGGCATTCGTCTCAGCTCCTGGCAATTAGTATAGAAGCACTGTCTTTGACTTCTCTGGATGTTTCCCAGGCGAGCTATTGACAAGTAAATCCTAGACGCTCGATCTTGGTTATTTTCGCTTTCGCGGCTGGCAGCAAAGTTCAGAACCATGTTTCTGTGAATAACTTTTGAACCGTAAGTCACAGACGCTCGCTCTTGGCTGCATTCGTTTCAGCTCGTGGCAGCCAGTCTAAAAAACACAATCTTGGACTTCTCTGGATGTTTCCCAGGCGAGCTATTGGCAGCATGTTCAGAACCACTGTTTCTGAGGCTAATTCTTGAACCGTGTCATAGACGCTCGATCTTGGCGGCATTCGTCTCAGCGCCTGGCAATTAGTATAGAAGCACTGTTTCCCACTGTTTCTGAGGCTAATTCTTGAACCGTAAGTCATAGACGCTAGATCTTGGCGGCATTCGTCTCAGCGCCTGGCAATTAGTATAGAAGCACTGTCTTTGACTTCTCTGGATGTTTCCCAGGCGAGCTATTGACAAGTAAATCCTAGACGCTCGATCTTGGTTATTTTCGCTTTCGCGGCTGGCAGCAAAGTTCAGAACCATGTTTCTGTGAATAACTTTTGAACCGTAAGTCACAGACGCTCGCTCTTGGCTGCATTCGTTTCAGCTCGTGGCAGCCAGTCTAAAAAACACAATCTTGGACTTCTCTGGATGTTTCCCAGGCGAGCTATTGGCAGCATGTTCAGAACCACTGTTTCTGAGGCTAATTCTTGAACCGTAAGTCATAGACGCTAGATCTTGGCGGCATTCGTCTCAGCGCCTGGCAATTAGTATAGAAGCACTGTCTTTGACTTCTCTGGATGTTTCCCAGGCGAGCTATTGACAAGTAAATCCTAGACGCTAGATCTTGGTTATTTTCGCTTTCGCGGCTGGCAGCAAAGTTCAGAACCATGTTTCTGTGAATAACTCTTGAACCGTAAGTCACAGACGCTCGCTCTTGGCTGCATTCGTTTCAGCTCGTGGCAGCCAGTCTAAAAAACACTATCTTGGACTTCTCTGGATGTTTCCCAGGCGAGCTATTGGCAGCATGTTCAGAACCACTGTTTCTGAGGCTAATTCTTGAACCGTAAGTCATAGACGCTCGATCTTGGCGGCATTCGTCTCAGCGCCTGGCAATTAGTATAGAAGCACTGTTTCCCACTGTTTCTGAGGCTAATTCTTGAACCGTAAGTCATAGACGCTAGATCGTGCGGCATTCGTCTCAGCGCCTGGCAATTAGTATAGAAGCACTGTCTTTGACTTCTCTGGATGTTTCCCAGGCGAGCTATTGACAAGTAAATCCTAGACGCTCGATCTTGGTTATTTTCGCTTTCGCGGCTGGCAGCAAAGTTCAGAACCATGTTTCTGTGAATAACTCTTGAACCGTAAGTCACAGACGCTCGCTCTTGGCTGCATTCGTTTCAGCTCGTGGCAGCCAGTCTAAAAAACACAATCTTGGACCTCTCTGGATGTTTCCCAGGCGAGCTATTGGCAGCATGTTCAGAGGCTAATTCTTGAACCGTAAGTCATAGACGCTCGATCTTGGCGGCATTCGTCTCAGCGCCTGGCAATTAGTATAGAAGCACTGTTTCCCACTGTTTCTGAGTCTAATTCTTGAACCGTAAGTCATAGACGCTAGATCGTGGCGGCATTCGTCTCAGCGCCTGGCAATTAGTATAGAAGCACTGTCTTTGACTTCTCTGGATGTTTCCCAGGCGAGCTATTGACAAGTAAATCCTAGACGCTCGATCTTGGTTATTTTCGCTTTCGCGGCTGGCAGCAAAGTTCAGAACCATGTTTCTGTGAATAACTCTTGAACCGTAAGTCACAGACGCTCGCTCTTGGCTGCATTCGTTTCAGCTCGTGGCAGCCAGTCTAAAAAACACAATCTTGGACCTCTCTGGATGTTTCCCAGGAGAGCTATTGGCAGCATGTTCAGAGGCTAATTCTTGAACCGTAAGTCATAGACGCTCGATCTTGGCGGCATTCGTCTCAGCGCCTGGCAATTAGTATAGAAGCACTGTTTCCCACTGTTTCTGAGGCTAATTCTTGAACCGTAAGTCATAGACGCTAGATCGTGGCGGCATTCGTCTCAGCTCCTGGCAATTAGTATAGAAGCACTGTCTTTGACTTCTCTGGATGTTTCCCAGGCGAGCTATTGACAAGTAAATCCTAGACGCTCGATCTTGGTTATTTTCGCTTTCGCGGCTGGCAGCAAAGTTCAGAACCATGTTTCTGTGAATAACTTTTGAACCGTAAGTCACAGACGCTCGCTCTTGGCTGCATTCGTTTCAGCTCGTGGCAGCCAGTCTAAAAAACACAATCTTGGACTTCTCTGGATGTTTCCCAGGCGAGCTATTGGCAGCATGTTCAGAACCACTGTTTCTGAGGCTAATTCTTGAAACGTAAGTCATAGACGCTCGATCTTGGCGGCATTCGTCTCAGCGCCTGGCAATTAGTATAGAAGCACTGTTTCCCACTGTTTCTGAGGCTAATTCTTGAACCGTAAGTCATAGACGCTAGATCGTGGCGGCATTCGTCTCAGCGCCTGGCAATTAGTATAGAAGCACTGTCTTTGACTTATCTGGATGTTTCCCAGGCGAGCTATTGACAAGTAAATCCTAGACGCTCGATCTTGGTTATTTTCGCTTTCGCGGCTGGCAGCAAAGTTCAGAACCATGTTTCTGTGAATAACTTTTGAACCGTAAGTCACAGACGCTCGCTCTTGGCTGCATTCGTTTCAGCTCGTGGCAGCCAGTCTAAAAAACACAATCTTGGACTTCTCTGGATGTTTCCCAGGCGAGCTATTGGCAGCATGTTCAGAACCACTGTTTCTGAGGCTAATTCTTGAAACGTAAGTCATAGACGCTCGATCTTGGCGGCATTCGTCTCAGCGCCTGGCAATTAGTATAGAAGCACTGTTTCCCACTGTTTCTGAGGCTAATTCTTGAACCGTAAGTCATAGACGCTAGATCTTGGCGGCATTCGTCTCAGCGCCTGGCAATTAGTATAGAAGCACTGTCTTTGACTTCTCTGGATGTTTCCCAGGCGAGCTATTGACAAGTAAATCCTAGACGCTCGATCTTGGTTATTTTCGCTTTCGCGGCTGGCAGCAAAGTTCAGAACCATGTTTCTGTGAATAACTTTTGAACCGTAAGTCACAGACGCTCGCTCTTGGCTGCATTCGTTTCAGCTCGTGGCAGCTAGTCTAAAAAACACTATCTTGGACATCTCTGGATGTTTCCCAGGCGAGCTATTGGCAGCATGTTCAGAACCACTGTTTCTGAGGCTAATTCTTGAACCGTGTCATAGACGCTCGATCTTGGCGGCATTCGTCTCAGCGCCTGGCAATTAGTATAGAAGCACTGTTTCCCACTGTTTCTGAGGCTAATTCTTGAACCGTAAGTCATAGACGCTAGATCTTGGCGGCATTCGTCTCAGCGCCTGGCAATTAGTATAGAAGCACTGTCTTTGACTTCTCTGGATGTTTCCCAGGCGAGCTATTGACAAGTAAATCCTAGACGCTCGATCTTGGTTATTTTCGCTTTCGCGGCTGGCAGCAAAGTTCAGAACCATGTTTCTGTGAATAACTTTTGAACCGTAAGTCACAGACGCTCGCTCTTGGCTGCATTCGTTTCAGCTCGTGGCAGCCAGTCTAAAAAACACAATCTTGGACTTCTCTGGATGTTTCCCAGGCGAGCTATTGGCAGCATGTTCAGAACCACTGTTTCTGAGGCTAATTCTTGAACCGTAAGTCATAGACGCTAGATCTTGGCGGCATTCGTCTCAGCGCCTGGCAATTAGTATAGAAGCACTGTCTTTGACTTCTCTGGATGTTTCCCAGGCGAGCTATTGACAAGTAAATCCTAGACGCTAGATCTTGGTTATTTTCGCTTTCGCGGCTGGCAGCAAAGTTCAGAACCATGTTTCTGTGAATAACTCTTGAACCGTAAGTCACAGACGCTCGCTCTTGGCTGCATTCGTTTCAGCTCGTGGCAGCCAGTCTAAAAAACACTATCTTGGACTTCTCTGGATGTTTCCCAGGCGAGCTATTGGCAGCATGTTCAGAACCACTGTTTCTGAGGCTAATTCTTGAACCGTAAGTCATAGACGCTCGATCTTGGCGGCATTCGTCTCAGCGCCTGGCAATTAGTATAGAAGCACTGTTTCCCACTGTTTCTGAGGCTAATTCTTGAACCGTAAGTCATAGACGCTAGATCGTTCGGCATTCGTCTCAGCGCCTGGCAATTAGTATAGAAGCACTGTCTTTGACTTCTCTGGATGTTTCCCAGGCGAGCTATTGACAAGTAAATCCTAGACGCTCGATCTTGGTTATTTTCGCTTTCGCGGCTGGCAGCAAAGTTCAGAACCATGTTTCTGTGAATAACTCTTGAACCGTAAGTCACAGACGCTCGCTCTTGGCTGCATTCGTTTCAGCTCGTGGCAGCCAGTCTAAAAAACACTATCTTGGACTTCTCTGGATGTTTCCCAGGCGAGCTATTGGCAGCATGTTCAGAACCACTGTTTCTGAGGCTAATTCTTGAACCGTAAGTCTTAGACGCTCGATCTTGGCGGCATTCGTCTCAGCGCCTGGCAATTAGTATAGAAGCACTGTTTCCCACTGTTTCTGAGGCTAATTCTTGAACCGTAAGTCATAGACGCTAGATCTTGGCGGCATTCGTCTCAGCGCCTGGCAATTAGTATAGAAGCACTGTCTTTGACTTCTCTGGATGTTTCCCAGGCGAGCTATTGACAAGTAAATCCTAGACGCTCGATCTTGGTTATTTTCGCTTTCGCGGCTGGCAGCAAAGTTCAGAACCATGTTTCTGTGAATAACTTTTGAACCGTAAGTCACAGACGCTCGCTCTTGGCTGCATTCGTTTCAGCTCGTGGCAGCCAGTCTAAAAAACACAATCTTGGACTTCTCTGGATGTTTCCCAGGCGAGCTATTGGCAGCATGTTCAGAACCACTGTTTCTGAGGCTAATTCTTGAACCGTAAGTCATAGACGCTCGATCTTGGCGGCATTCGTCTCAGCGCCTGGCAATTAGTATAGAAGCACTATTTCCCACTGTTTCTGAGGCTAATTCTTGAACCGTAAGTCATAGACGCTAGATCTTGGCGGCATTCGTCTCAGCGCCTGGCAATTAGTATAGAAGCACTGTCTTTGACTTCTCTGGATGTTTCCCAGGCGAGCTATTGACAAGTAAATCCTAGACGCTCGATCTTGGTTATTTTCGCTTTCGCGGCTGGCAGCAAAGTTCAGAACCATGTTTCTGTGAATAACTTTTGAACCGTAAGTCACAGACGCTCGCTCTTGGCTGCATTCGTTTCAGCTCGTGGCAGCCAGTCTAAAAAACACTATCTTGGACTTCTCTGGATGTTTCCCAGGCGAGCTATTGGCAGCATGTTCAGAACCACTGTTTCTGAGGCTAATTCTTGAACCGTAAGTCATAGACGCTCGATCTTGGCGGCATTCGTCTCAGCGCCTGGCAATTAGTATAGAAGCACTGTTTCCCACTGTTTCTGAGGCTAATTCTTGAACCGTAAGTCATAGACGCTAGATCTTGGCGGCATTCGTCTCAGCGCCTGGCAATTAGTATAGAAGCACTGTCTTTGACTTCTCTGGATGTTTCCCAGGCGAGCTATTGACAAGTAAATCCTAGACGCTCGATCTTGGTTATTTTCGCTTTCGCGGCTGGCAGCAAAGTTCAGAACCATGTTTCTGTGAATAACTTTTGAACCGTAAGTCACAGACGCTCGCTCTTGGCTGCATTCGTTTCAGCTCGTGGCAGCCAGTCTAAAAAACACAATCTTGGACTTCTCTGGATGTTTCCCAGGCGAGCTATTGGCAGCATGTTCAGAACCACTGTTTCTGAGGCTAATTCTTGAACCGTAAGTCATAGACGCTCGATCTTGGCGGCATTCGTCTCAGCGCCTGGCAATTAGTATAGAAGCACTATTTCCCACTGTTTCTGAGGCTAATTCTTGAACCGTAAGTCATAGACGCTAGATCTTGGCGGCATTCGTCTCAGCGCCTGGCAATTAGTATAGAAGCACTGTCTTTGACTTCTCTGGATGTTTCCCAGGCGAGCTATTGACAAGTAAATCCTAGACGCTCGATCTTGGTTATTTTCGCTTTCGCGGCTGGCAGCAAAGTTCAGAACCATGTTTCTGTGAATAACTTTTGAACCGTAAGTCACAGACGCTCGCTCTTGGCTGCATTCGTTTCAGCTCGTGGCAGCCAGTCTAAAAAACACTATCTTGGACTTCTCTGGATGTTTCCCAGGCGAGCTATTGGCAGCATGTTCAGAACCACTGTTTCTGAGGCTAATTCTTGAACCGTGTCATAGACGCTCGATCTTGGCGGCATTCGTCTCAGCGCCTGGCAATTAGTATAGAAGCACTGTTTCCCACTGTTTCTGAGGCTAATTCTTGAACCGTAAGTCATAGACGCAAGATCTTGGCGGCATTCGTCTCAGCGCCTGGCAATTAGTATAGAAGCACTGTCTTTGACTTCTCTGGATGTTTCCCAGGCGAGCTATTGACAAGTAAATCCTAGACGCTCGATCTTGGTTATTTTCGCTTTCGCGGCTGGCAGCAAAGTTCAGAACCATGTTTCTGTGAATAACTTTTGAACCGTAAGTCACAGACGCTCGCTCTTGGCTGCATTCGTTTCAGCTCGTGGCAGCCAGTCTAAAAAACACAATCTTGGACTTCTCTGGATGTTTCCCAGGCGAGCTATTGGCAGCATGTTCAGAACCACTGTTTCTGAGGCTAATTCTTGAACCGTAAGTCATAGACGCTCGATCTTGGCGGCATTCGTCTCAGCGCCTGGCAATTAGTATAGAAGCACTATTTCCCACTGTTTCTGAGGCTAATTCTTGAACCGTAAGTCATAGACGCTAGATCTTGGCGGCATTCGTCTCAGCGCCTGGCAATTAGTATAGAAGCGCTGTCTTTGACTTCTCTGGATGTTTCCCAGGCGAGCTATTGACAAGTAAATCCTAGACGCTCGATCTTGGTTATTTTCGCTTTCGCGGCTGGCAGCAAAGTTCAGAACCATGTTTCTGTGAATAACTTTTGAACCGTAAGTCACAGACGCTCGCTCTTGGCTGCATTCGTTTCAGCTCGTGGCAGCCAGTCTAAAAAACACTATCTTGGACTTCTCTGGATGTTTCCCAGGCGAGCTATTGGCAGCATGTTCAGAACCACTGTTTCTGAGGCTAATTCTTGAACCGTAAGTCATAGACGCTCGATCTTGGCGGCATTCGTCTCAGCGCCTGGCAATTAGTATAGAAGCACTGTTGCCCACTGTTTCTGAGGCTAATTCTTGAACCGTAAGTCATAGACGCTAGATCTTGGCGGCATTCGTCTCAGCGCCTGGCAATTAGTATAGAAGCACGGTCTTTGACTTCTCTGGATGTTTCCCAGGCGAGCTATTGACAAGTAAATCCTAGACGCTCGATCTTGGTTATTTTCGCTTTCGCGGCTGGCAGCAAAGTTCAGAACCATGTTTCTGTGAATAACTCTTGAACCGTAAGTCAAAGACGCTCGCTCTTGGCTGCATTCGTTTCAGCTCGTGGCAGCCAGTCTAAAAAACACAATCTTGGACCTCTCTGGATGTTTCCCAGGCGAGCTATTGGCAGCATGTTCAGAGGCTAATTCTTGAACCGTAAGTCATAGACGCTCGATCTTGGCGGCATTCGTCTCAGCGCCTGGCAATTAGTATAGAAGCACTGTTTCCCACTGTTTCTGAGGCTAATTCTTGAACCGTAAGTCATAGACGCTAGATCTTGGCGGCATTCGTCTCAGCGCCTGGCAATTAGTATAGAAGCACTGTCTTTGACTTCTCTGGATGTTTCCCAGGCGAGCTATTGACAAGTAAATCCTAGACGCTCGATCTTGGTTATTTTCGCTTTCGCGGCTGGCAGCAAAGTTCAGAACCATGTTTCTGTGAATAACTTTTGAACCGTAAGTCACAGACGCTCGCTCTTGGCTGCATTCGTTTCAGCTCGTGGCAGCCAGTCTAAAAAACACAATCTTGGACTTCTCTGGATGTTTCCCAGGCGAGCTATTGGCAGCATGTTCAGAACCACTGTTTCTGAGGCTAATTCTTGAAACGTAAGTCATAGACGCTCGATCTTGGCGGCATTCGTCTCAGCGCCTGGCAATTAGTATAGAAGCACTGTTTCCCACTGTTTCTGAGGCTAATTCTTGAACCGTAAGTCATAGACGCTAGATCTTGGCGGCATTCGTCTCAGCGCCTGGCAATTAGTATAGAAGCACTGTCTTTGACTTCTCTGGATGTTTCCCAGGCGAGCTATTGACAAGTAAATCCTAGACGCTCGATCTTGGTTATTTTCGCGGCTGGCAGCAAAGTTCAGAACCATGTTTCTGTGAATAACTTTTGAACCGTAAGTCACAGACGCTCGCTCTTGGCTGCATTCGTTTCAGCTCGTGGCAGCCAGTCTAAAAAACACTATCTTGGACTTCTCTGGATGTTTCCCAGGCGAGCTATTGGCAGCATGTTCAGAACCACTGTTTCTGAGGCTAATTCTTGAACCGTGTCATAGACGCTCGATCTTGGCGGCATTCGTCTCAGCGCCTGGCAATTAGTATAGAAGCACTGTTTCCCACTGTTTCTGAGGCTAATTCTTGAACCGTAAGTCATAGACGCTAGATCTTGGCGGCATTCGTCTCAGCGCCTGGCAATTAGTATAGAAGCACTGTCTTTGACTTCTCTGGATGTTTCCCAGGCGAGCTATTGACAAGTAAATCCTAGACGCTCGATCTTGGTTATTTTCGCTTTCGCGGCTGGCAGCAAAGTTCAGAACCATGTTTCTGTGAATAACTTTTGAACCGTAAGTCACAGACGCTCGCTCTTGGCTGCATTCGTTTCAGCTCGTGGCAGCCAGTCTAAAAAACACTATCTTGGACTTCTCTGGATGTTTCCCAGGCGAGCTATTGGCAGCATGTTCAGAACCACTGTTTCTGAGGCTAATTCTTGAACCGTAAGTCATAGACGCTCGATCTTGGCGGCATTCGTCTCAGCGCCTGGCAATTAGTATAGAAGCACTGTTTCCCACTGTTTCTGAGGCTAATTCTTGAACCGTAAGTCATAGACGCTAGATCTTGGCGGCATTCGTCTCAGCGCCTGGCAATTAGTATAGAAGCACGGTCTTTGACTTCTCTGGATGTTTCCCAGGCGAGCTATTGACAAGTAAATCCTAGACGCTCGATCTTGGTTATTTTCGCTTTCGCGGCTGGCAGCAAAGTTCAGAACCATGTTTCTGTGAATAACTCTTGAACCGTAAGTCACAGACGCTCGCTCTTGGCTGCATTCGTTTCAGCTCGTGGCAGCCAGTCTAAAAAACACAATCTTGGACCTCTCTGGATGTTTCCCAGGCGAGCTATTGGCAGCATGTTCAGAGGCTAATTCTTGAACCGTAAGTCATAGACGCTCGATCTTGGCGGCATTCGTCTCAGCGCCTGGCAATTAGTATAGAAGCACTGTTTCCCACTGTTTCTGAGGCTAATTCTTGAACCGTAAGTCATAGACGCTAGATCTTGGCGGCATTCGTCTCAGCGCCTGGCAATTAGTATAGAAGCACTGTCTTTGACTTCTCTGGATGTTTCCCAGGCGAGCTATTGACAAGTAAATCCTAGACGCTCGATCTTGGTTATTTTCGCTTTCGCGGCTGGCAGCAAAGTTCAGAACCATGTTTCTGTGAATAACTTTTGAACCGTAAGTCACAGACGCTCGCTCTTGGCTGCATTCGTTTCAGCTCGTGGCAGCCAGTCTAAAAAACACAATCTTGGACTTCTCTGGATGTTTCCCAGGCGAGCTATTGGCAGCATGTTCAGAACCACTGTTTCTGAGGCTAATTCTTGAACCGTAAGTCATAGACGCTCGATCTTGGTGGCATTCGTCTCAGCGCCTGGCAATTAGTATAGAAGCACTGTTTCCCACTGTTTCTGAGGCTAATTCTTGAACCGTAAGTCATAGACGCTAGATCTTGGCGGCATTCGTCTCAGCGCCTGGCAATTAGTATAGAAGCACTGTCTTTGACTTCTCTGGATGTTTCCCAGGCGAGCTATTGACAAGTAAATCCTAGACGCTCGATCTTGGTTATTTTCGCTTTCGCGGCTGGCAGCAAAGTTCAGAACCATGTTTCTGTGAATAACTCTTGAACCGTAAGTCACAGACGCTCGCTCTTGGCTGCATTCGTTTCAGCTCGTGGCAGCCAGTCTAAAAAACACTATCTTGGACTTCTCTGGATGTTTCCCAGGCGAGCTATTGGCAGCATGTTCAGAACCACTGTTTCTGAGGCTAATTCTTGAACCGTAAGTCATAGACGCTCGATCTTGGCGGCATTCGTCTCAGCGCCTGGCAATTAGTATAGAAGCACTGTTTCCCACTGTTTCTGAGGCTAATTCTTGAACCGTAAGTCATAGACGCTAGATCTTGGCGGCATTCGTCTCAGCGCCTGGCAATTAGTATAGAAGCACTGTCTTTGACTTCTCTGGATGTTTCCCAGGCGAGCTATTGACAAGTAAATCCTAGACGCTCGATCTTGGTTATTTTCGCTTTCGCGGCTGGCAGCAAAGTTCAGAACCATGTTTCTGTGAATAACTCTTGAACCGTAAGTCACAGACGCTCGCTCTTGGCTGCATTCGTTTCAGCTCGTGGCAGCCAGTCTAAAAAACACTATCTTGGACTTCTCTGGATGTTTCCCAGACGAGCTATTGACAGCATGTTCAGAACCACTGTTTCTGAGGCTAATTCTTGAACCGTAAGTCATAGACGCTCGATCTTGGCGGCATTCGTCTCAGCGCCTGGCAATTAGTATAGAAGCACTGTTTCCCACTGTTTCTGAGGCTAATTCTTGAACCGTAAGTCATAGACGCTAGATCGTGGCGGCATTCGTCTCAGCGCCTGGCAATTAGTATAGAAGCACTGTCTTTGACTTCTCTGGATGTTTCCCAGGCGAGCTATTGACAAGTAAATCCTAGACGCTCGATCTTGGTTATTTTCGCTTTCGCGGCTGGCAGCAAAGTTCAGAACCATGTTTCTGTGAATAACTTTTGAACCGTAAGTCACAGACGCTCGCTCTTGGCTGCATTCGTTTCAGCTCGTGGCAGCCAGTCTAAAAAACACAATCTTGGACCTCTCTGGATGTTTCCCAGGCGAGCTATTGGCAGCATGTTCAGAGGCTAATTCTTGAACCGTAAGTCATAGACGCTCGATCTTGGCGGCATTCGTCTCAGCGCCTGGCAATTAGTATAGAAGCACTGTTTCCCACTGTTTCTGAGGCTAATTCTTGAACCGTAAGTCATAGACGCTAGATCTTGGCGGCATTCGTCTCAGCGCCTGGCAATTAGTACAGAAGCACTGTCTTTGACTTCTCTGGATGTTTCCCAGGCGAGCTATTGACAAGTAAATCCTAGACGCTCGATCTTGGTTATTTTCGCTTTCGCGGCTGGCAGCAAAGTTCAGAACCATGTTTCTGTGAATAACTTTTGAACCGTAAGTCACAGACGCTCGCTCTTGGCTGCATTCGTGTCAGCTCGTGGCAGCCAGTCTAAAAAACACAATCTTGGACTTCTCTGGATGTTTCCCAGGCGAGCTATTGGCAGCATGTTCAGAACCACTGTTTCTGAGGCTAATTCTTGAACCGTAAGTCATAGACGCTCGATCTTGGCGGCATTCGTCTCAGCGCCTGGCAATTAGTATAGAAGCACTATTTCCCACTGTTTCTGAGGCTAATTCTTGAACCGTAAGTCATAGACGCTAGATCTTGGCGGCATTCGTCTCAGCGCCTGGCAATTAGTATAGAAGCACTGTCTTTGACTTATCTGGATGTTTCCCAGGCGAGCTATTGACAAGTAAATCCTAGACGCTCGATCTTGGTTATTTTCGCTTTCGCGGCTGGCAGCAAAGTTCAGAACCATGTTTCTGTGAATAACTTTTGAACCGTAAGTCACAGACGCTCGCTCTTGGCTGCATTCGTTTCAGCTCGTGGCAGCCAGTCTAAAAAACACAATCTTGGACCTCTCTGGATGTTTCCCAGGCGAGCTATTGGCAGCATGTTCAGAGGCTAATTCTTGAACCGTAAGTCATAGACGCTCGATCTTGGCGGCATTCGTCTCAGCGCCTGGCAATTAGTATAGAAGCACTATTTCCCACTGTTTCTGAGGCTAATTCTTGAACCGTAAGTCATAGACGCTAGATCTTGGCGGCATTCGTCTCAGCGCCTGGCAATTAGTATAGAAGCACTGTCTTTGACTTCTCTGGATGTTTCCCAGGCGAGCTATTGAAAAGTAAATCCTAGACGCTCGATCTTGGTTATTTTCGCTTTCGCGGCTGGCAGCAAAGTTCAGAATCATGTTTCTGTGAATAACTTTTGAACCGTAAGTCACAGACGCTAGCTCTTGGCTGCATTCGTTTCAGCTCGTGGCAGCCAGTCTAAAAAACACTATCTTGGACTTCTCTGGATGTTTCCCAGGCGAGCTATTGGCAGCATGTTCAGAACCACTGTTTCTGAGGCTAATTCTTGAACCGTAAGTCATAGACGCTCGATCTTGGCGGCATTCGTCTCAGCGCCTGGCAATTAGTATAGAAGCACTGTTTCCCACTGTTTCTGAGGCTAATTCTTGAACCGTAAGTCATAGACGCTAGATCGTGGCGGCATTCGTCTCAGCGCCTGGCAATTAGTATAGAAGCACTGTCTTTGACTTCTCTGGATGTTTCCCAGACGAGCTATTGACAAGTAAATCCTAGACGCTCGATCTTGGTTATTTTCGCTTTCGCGGCTGGCAGCAAAGTTCAGAACCATGTTTCTGTGAATAACTCTTGAACCGTAAGTCACAGACGCTCGCTCTTAGCTGCATTCGTTTCAGCTCGTGGCAGCCAGTCTAAAAAACACTATCTTGGACTTCTCTGGATGTTTCCCAGGCGAGCTATTGGCAGCATGTTCAGAACCACTGTTTCTGAGGCTAATTCTTGAACCGTAAGTCATAGACGCTCGATCTTGGCGGCATTCGTCTCAGCGCCTGGCAATTAGTATAGAAGCACTGTTTCCCACTGTTTCTGAGGCTAATTCTTGAACCGTAAGTCATAGACGCTAGATCGTGGCGGCATTCGTCTCAGCTCCTGGCAATTAGTATAGAAGCACTGTCTTTGACTTCTCTGGATGTTTCCCAGGCGAGCTATTGACAAGTAAATCCTAGACGCTCGATCTTGGTTATTTTCGCTTTCGCGGCTGGCAGCAAAGTTCAGAACCATGTTTCTGTGAATAACTTTTGAACCGTAAGTCACAGACGCTCGCTCTTGGCTGCATTCGTTTCAGCTCGTGGCAGCCAGTCTAAAAAACACAATCTTGAACTTCTCTGGATGTTTCCCAGGCGAGCTATTGGCAGCATGTTCAGAACCACTGTTTCTGAGGCTAATTCTTGAAACTTAAGTCATAGGCGCTCGATCTTGGCGGCATTCGTCTCAGCGCCTGGCAATTAGTATAGAAGCACTGTTTCCCACTGTTTCTGAGGCTAATTCTTGAACCGTAAGTCATAGACGCTAGATCTTGGCGGCATTCGTCTCAGCGCCTGGCAATTAGTATAGAAGCACTGTCTTTGACTTCTCTGGATGTTTCCCAGGCGAGCTATTGACAAGTAAATCATAGACGCTCGATCTTGGTTATTTTCGCTTTCGCGGCTGGCAGCAAAGTTCAGAACCATGTTTCTGTGAATAACTTTTGAACCGTAAGTCACAGACGCTCGCTCTTGGCTGCATTCGTTTCAGCTCGTGGCAGCCAGTCTAAAAAACACAATCTTGGACTTCTCTGGATGTTTCCCAGGCGAGCTATTGGCAGCATGTTCAGAACCACTGTTTCTGAGGCTAATTCTTGAAACGTAAGTCATAGACGCTCGATCTTGGCGGCATTCGTCTCAGCGCCTGGCAATTAGTATAGAAGCACTGTTTCCCACTGTTTCTGAGGCTAATTCTTGAACCGTAAGTCATAGACGCTCGATCTTGGCGGCATTCGTCTCAGCGCCTGGCAATTAGTATAGAAGCACTGTTTCCCACTGTTTCTGAGGCTAATTCTTGAACCGTAAGTCATAGACGCTAGATCGTGGCGGCATTCGTCTCAGCGCCTGGCAATTAGTATAGAAGCACTGTCTTTGACTTCTCTGGATGTTTCCCAGGCGAGCTATTGACAAGTAAATCCTAGACGCTCGATCTTGGTTATTTTCGCTTTCGCGGCTGGCAGCAAAGTTCAGAACCATGTTTCTGTGAATAACTCTTGAACCGTAAGTCACAGACGCTCGCTCTTGGCTGCATTCGTTTCAGCTCGTGGCAGCCAGTCTAAAAAACACTATCTTGGACTTCTCTGGATGTTTCCCAGGCGAGCTATTGGCAGCATGTTCAGACCCACTGTTTCTGAGGCTAATTCTTGAACCGTAAGTCTTAGACGCTCGATCTTGGCGGCATTCCTCTCAGCGCCTGGCAATTAGTATAGAAGCACGGTCTTTGACTTCTCTGGATGTTTCCCAGGCGAGCTATTGACAAGTAAATCCTAGACGCTCGATCTTGGTTATTTTCGCTTTCGCGGCTGGCAGCAAAGTTCAGAACCATGTTTCTGTGAATAACTCTTGATCCGTAAGTCACAGACGCTCGCTCTTGGCTGCATTCGTTTCAGCTCGTGGCAGCCAGTCTAAAAAACACAATCTTGGACCTCTCTGGATGTTTCCCAGGAGAGCTATTGGCAGCATGTTCAGAGGCTAATTCTTGAACCGTAAGTCATAGACGCTCGATCTTGGCGGCATTCGTCTCAGCGCCTGGCAATTAGTATAGAAGCACTGTTTCCCACTGTTTCTGAGGCTAATTCTTGAACCGTAAGTCATAGACGCTAGATCGTGGCGGAATTCGTCTCAGCGCCTGGCAATTAGTATAGAATCACTGTCTTTGACTTCTCTGGATGTTTCCCAGGCGAGCTATTGACAAGTAAATCCTAGACGCTCGATCTTGGTTATTTTCGCTTTCGCGGCTGGCAGCAAAGTTCAGAACCATGTTTCTGTGAATAACTCTTGAACCGTAAGTCACAGACGCTCGCTCTTGGCTGCATTCGTTTCAGCTCGTGGCAGCCAGTCTAAAAAACACGATCTTGGACTTCTCTGGATGTTTCCCAGGCGAGCTATTGGCAGCATGTTCAGAACCACTGTTTCTGAGGCTAATTCTTGAACCGTAAGTCATAGACGCTCGATCTTGGCGGCATTCGTCTCAGCGCCTGGCAATTAGTATAGAAGCACTGTTTCCCACTGTTTCTGAGGCTAATTCTTGAACCGTAAGTCATAGACGCTAGATCGTGGCGGCATTCGTCTCAGCTCCTGGCAATTAGTATAGAAGCACTGTCTTTGACTTCTCTGGATGTTTCCCAGGCGAGCTATTGACAAGTAAATCCTAGACGCTCGATCTTGGTTATTTTCGCTTTCGCGGCTGGCAGCAAAGTTCAGAACCATGTTTCTGTGAATAACTTTTGAACCGTAAGTCACAGACGCTCGCTCTTGGCTGCATTCGTTTCAGCTCGTGGCAGCCAGTCTAAAAAACACAATCTTGGACTTCTCTGGATGTTTCCCAGGCGAGCTATTGGCAGCATGTTCAGAACCACTGTTTCTGAGGCTAATTCTTGAACCGTGTCATAGACGCTCGATCTTGGCGGCATTCGTCTCAGCGCCTGGCAATTAGTATAGAAGCACTGTTTCCCACTGTTTCTGAGGCTAATTCTTGAACCGTAAGTCATAGACGCTAGATCTTGGCGGCATTCGTCTCAGCGCCTGGCAATTAGTATAGAAGCACTGTCTTTGACTTCTCTGGATGTTTCCCAGGCGAGCTATTGACAAGTAAATCCTAGACGCTCGATCTTGGTTATTTTCGCTTTCGCGGCTGGCAGCAAAGTTCAGAACCATGTTTCTGTGAATAACTTTTGAACCGTAAGTCACAGACGCTCGCTCTTGGCTGCATTCGTTTCAGCTCGTGGCAGCCAGTCTAAAAAACACAATCTTGGACTTCTCTGGATGTTTCCCAGGCGAGCTATTGGCAGCATGTTCAGAACCACTGTTTCTGAGGCTAATTCTTGAACCGTAAGTCATAGACGCTAGATCTTGGCGGCATTCGTCTCAGCGCCTGGCAATTAGTATAGAAGCACTGTCTTTGACTTCTCTGGATGTTTCCCAGGCGAGCTATTGACAAGTAAATCCTAGACGCTAGATCTTGGTTATTTTCGCTTTCGCGGCTGGCAGCAAAGTTCAGAACCATGTTTCTGTGAATAACTCTTGAACCGTAAGTCACAGACGCTCGCTCTTGGCTGCATTCGTTTCAGCTCGTGGCAGCCAGTCTAAAAAACACTATCTTGGACTTCTCTGGATGTTTCCCAGGCGAGCTATTGGCAGCATGTTCAGAACCACTGTTTCTGAGGCTAATTCTTGAACCGTAAGTCATAGACGCTCGATCTTGGCGGCATTCGTCTCAGCGCCTGGCAATTAGTATAGAAGCACTGTTTCCCACTGTTTCTGAGGCTAATTCTTGAACCGTAAGTCATAGACGCTAGATCGTGCGGCATTCGTCTCAGCGCCTGGCAATTAGTATAGAAGCACTGTCTTTGACTTCTCTGGATGTTTCCCAGGCGAGCTATTGACAAGTAAATCCTAGACGCTCGATCTTGGTTATTTTCGCTTTCGCGGCTGGCAGCAAAGTTCAGAACCATGTTTCTGTGAATAACTCTTGAACCGTAAGTCACAGACGCTCGCTCTTGGCTGCATTCGTTTCAGCTCGTGGCAGCCAGTCTAAAAAACACAATCTTGGACCTCTCTGGATGTTTCCCAGGCGAGCTATTGGCAGCATGTTCAGAGGCTAATTCTTGAACCGTAAGTCATAGACGCTCGATCTTGGCGGCATTCGTCTCAGCGCCTGGCAATTAGTATAGAAGCACTGTTTCCCACTGTTTCTGAGGCTAATTCTTGAACCGTAAGTCATAGACGCTAGATCGTGGCGGCATTCGTCTCAGCGCCTGGCAATTAGTATAGAAGCACTGTCTTTGACTTCTCTGGATGTTTCCCAGGCGAGCTATTGACAAGTAAATCCTAGACGCTCGATCTTGGTTATTTTCGCTTTCGCGGCTGGCAGCAAAGTTCAGAACCATGTTTCTGTGAATAACTCTTGAACCGTAAGTCACAGACGCTCGCTCTTGGCTGCATTCGTTTCAGCTCGTGGCAGCCAGTCTAAAAAACACAATCTTGGACCTCTCTGGATGTTTCCCAGGAGAGCTATTGGCAGCATGTTCAGAGGCTAATTCTTGAACCGTAAGTCATAGACGCTCGATCTTGGCGGCATTCGTCTCAGCGCCTGGCAATTAGTATAGAAGCACTGTTTCCCACTGTTTCTGAGGCTAATTCTTGAACCGTAAGTCATAGACGCTAGATCGTGGCGGCATTCGTCTCAGCTCCTGGCAATTAGTATAGAAGCACTGTCTTTGACTTCTCTGGATGTTTCCCAGGCGAGCTATTGACAAGTAAATCCTAGACGCTCGATCTTGGTTATTTTCGCTTTCGCGGCTGGCAGCAAAGTTCAGAACCATGTTTCTGTGAATAACTTTTGAACCGTAAGTCACAGACGCTCGCTCTTGGCTGCATTCGTTTCAGCTCGTGGCAGCCAGTCTAAAAAACACAATCTTGGACTTCTCTGGATGTTTCCCAGGCGAGCTATTGGCAGCATGTTCAGAACCACTGTTTCTGAGGCTAATTCTTGAAACGTAAGTCATAGACGCTCGATCTTGGCGGCATTCGTCTCAGCGCCTGGCAATTAGTATAGAAGCACTGTTTCCCACTGTTTCTGAGGCTAATTCTTGAACCGTAAGTCATAGACGCTAGATCGTGGCGGCATTCGTCTCAGCGCCTGGCAATTAGTATAGAAGCACTGTCTTTGACTTATCTGGATGTTTCCCAGGCGAGCTATTGACAAGTAAATCCTAGACGCTCGATCTTGGTTATTTTCGCTTTCGCGGCTGGCAGCAAAGTTCAGAACCATGTTTCTGTGAATAACTTTTGAACCGTAAGTCACAGACGCTCGCTCTTGGCTGCATTCGTTTCAGCTCGTGGCAGCCAGTCTAAAAAACACAATCTTGGACTTCTCTGGATGTTTCCCAGGCGAGCTATTGGCAGCATGTTCAGAACCACTGTTTCTGAGGCTAATTCTTGAAACGTAAGTCATAGACGCTCGATCTTGGCGGCATTCGTCTCAGCGCCTGGCAATTAGTATAGAAGCACTGTTTCCCACTGTTTCTGAGGCTAATTCTTGAACCGTAAGTCATAGACGCTAGATCTTGGCGGCATTCGTCTCAGCGCCTGGCAATTAGTATAGAAGCACTGTCTTTGACTTCTCTGGATGTTTCCCAGGCGAGCTATTGACAAGTAAATCCTAGACGCTCGATCTTGGTTATTTTCGCTTTCGCGGCTGGCAGCAAAGTTCAGAACCATGTTTCTGTGAATAACTTTTGAACCGTAAGTCACAGACGCTCGCTCTTGGCTGCATTCGTTTCAGCTCGTGGCAGCCAGTCTAAAAAACACTATCTTGGACTTCTCTGGATGTTTCCCAGGCGAGCTATTGGCAGCATGTTCAGAACCACTGTTTCTGAGGCTAATTCTTGAACCGTGTCATAGACGCTCGATCTTGGCGGCATTCGTCTCAGCGCCTGGCAATTAGTATAGAAGCACTGTTTCCCACTGTTTCTGAGGCTAATTCTTGAACCGTAAGTCATAGACGCTAGATCTTGGCGGCATTCGTCTCAGCGCCTGGCAATTAGTATAGAAGCACTGTCTTTGACTTCTCTGGATGTTTCCCAGGCGAGCTATTGACAAGTAAATCCTAGACGCTCGATCTTGGTTATTTTCGCTTTCGCGGCTGGCAGCAAAGTTCAGAACCATGTTTCTGTGAATAACTTTTGAACCGTAAGTCACAGACGCTCGCTCTTGGCTGCATTCGTTTCAGCTCGTGGCAGCCAGTCTAAAAAACACAATCTTGGACTTCTCTGGATGTTTCCCAGGCGAGCTATTGGCAGCATGTTCAGAACCACTGTTTCTGAGGCTAATTCTTGAACCGTAAGTCATAGACGCTAGATCTTGGCGGCATTCGTCTCAGCGCCTGGCAATTAGTATAGAAGCACTGTCTTTGACTTCTCTGGATGTTTCCCAGGCGAGCTATTGACAAGTAAATCCTAGACGCTAGATCTTGGTTATTTTCGCTTTCGCGGCTGGCAGCAAAGTTCAGAACCATGTTTCTGTGAATAACTCTTGAACCGTAAGTCACAGACGCTCGCTCTTGGCTGCATTCGTTTCAGCTCGTGGCAGCCAGTCTAAAAAACACTATCTTGGACTTCTCTGGATGTTTCCCAGGCGAGCTATTGGCAGCATGTTCAGAACCACTGTTTCTGAGGCTAATTCTTGAACCGTAAGTCATAGACGCTCGATCTTGGCGGCATTCGTCTCAGCGCCTGGCAATTAGTATAGAAGCACTGTTTCCCACTGTTTCTGAGGCTAATTCTTGAACCGTAAGTCATAGACGCTAGATCGTTCGGCATTCGTCTCAGCGCCTGGCAATTAGTATAGAAGCACTGTCTTTGACTTCTCTGGATGTTTCCCAGGCGAGCTATTGACAAGTAAATCCTAGACGCTCGATCTTGGTTATTTTCGCTTTCGCGGCTGGCAGCAAAGTTCAGAACCATGTTTCTGTGAATAACTCTTGAACCGTAAGTCACAGACGCTCGCTCTTGGCTGCATTCGTTTCAGCTCGTGGCAGCCAGTCTAAAAAACACTATCTTGGACTTCTCTGGATGTTTCCCAGGCGAGCTATTGGCAGCATGTTCAGAACCACTGTTTCTGAGGCTAATTCTTGAACCGTAAGTCTTAGACGCTCGATCTTGGCGGCATTCGTCTCAGCGCCTGGCAATTAGTATAGAAGCACTGTTTCCCACTGTTTCTGAGGCTAATTCTTGAACCGTAAGTCATAGACGCTAGATCTTGGCGGCATTCGTCTCAGCGCCTGGCAATTAGTATAGAAGCACTGTCTTTGACTTCTCTGGATGTTTCCCAGGCGAGCTATTGACAAGTAAATCCTAGACGCTCGATCTTGGTTATTTTCGCTTTCGCGGCTGGCAGCAAAGTTCAGAACCATGTTTCTGTGAATAACTTTTGAACCGTAAGTCACAGACGCTCGCTCTTGGCTGCATTCGTTTCAGCTCGTGGCAGCCAGTCTAAAAAACACAATCTTGGACTTCTCTGGATGTTTCCCAGGCGAGCTATTGGCAGCATGTTCAGAACCACTGTTTCTGAGGCTAATTCTTGAACCGTAAGTCATAGACGCTCGATCTTGGCGGCATTCGTCTCAGCGCCTGGCAATTAGTATAGAAGCACTGTTTCCCACTGTTTCTGAGGCTAATTCTTGAACCGTAAGTCATAGACGCTAGATCTTGGCGGCATTCGTCTCAGCGCCTGGCAATTAGTATAGAAGCACTGTCTTTGACTTCTCTGGATGTTTCCCAGGCGAGCTATTGACAAGTAAATCCTAGACGCTCGATCTTGGTTATTTTCGCTTTCGCGGCTGGCAGCAAAGTTCAGAACCATGTTTCTGTGAATAACTTTTGAACCGTAAGTCACAGACGCTCGCTCTTGGCTGCATTCGTTTCAGCTCGTGGCAGCCAGTCTAAAAAACACAATCTTGGACTTCTCTGGATGTTTCCCAGGCGAGCTATTGGCAGCATGTTCAGAACCACTGTTTCTGAGGCTAATTCTTGAACCGTAAGTCATAGACGCTCGATCTTGGCGGCATTCGTCTCAGCGCCTGGCAATTAGTATAGAAGCACTATTTCCCACTGTTTCTGAGGCTAATTCTTGAACCGTAAGTCATAGACGCTAGATCTTGGCGGCATTCGTCTCAGCGCCTGGCAATTAGTATAGAAGCACTGTGTTTGACTTCTCTGGATGTTTCCCAGGCGAGCTATTGACAAGTAAATCCTAGACGCTCGATCTTGGTTATTTTCGCTTTCGCGGCTGGCAGCAAAGTTCAGAACCATGTTTCTGTGAATAACTTTTGAACCGTAAGTCACAGACGCTCGCTCTTGGCTGCATTCGTTTCAGCTCGTGGCAGCCAGTCTAAAAAACACAATCTTGGACTTCTCTGGATGTTTCCCAGGCGAGCTATTGGCAGCATGTTCAGAACCACTGTTTCTGAGGCTAATTCTTGAACCGTAAGTCATAGACGCTCGATCTTGGCGGCATTCGTCTCAGCGCCTGGCAATTAGTATAGAAGCACTATTTCCCACTGTTTCTGAGGCTAATTCTTGAACCGTAAGTCATAGACGCTAGATCTTGGCGGCATTCGTCTCAGCGCCTGGCAATTAGTATAGAAGCACTGTCTTTGACTTCTCTGGATGTTTCCCAGGCGAGCTATTGACAAGTAAATCCTAGACGCTCGATCTTGGTTATTTTCGCTTTCGCGGCTGGCAGCAAAGTTCAGAACCATGTTTCTGTGAATAACTTTTGAACCGTAAGTCACAGACGCTCGCTCTTGGCTGCATTCGTTTCAGCTCGTGGCAGCCAGTCTAAAAAACACAATCTTGGACTTCTCTGGATGATTCCCAGGCGAGCTATTGGCAGCATGTTCAGAACCACTATTTCTGAGGCTAATTCTTGAAACGTAAGTCATAGACGCTCGATCTTGGCGGCATTCGTCTCAGCGCCTGGCAATTAGTATAGAAGCACTGTTTCCCACTGTTTCTGAGGCTAATTCTTGAACCGTAAGTCATAGACGCTCGATCTTGGCGGCATTCGTCTCAGCGCCTGGCAATTAGTATAGAAGCACTGTTTCCCACTGTTTCTGAGGCTAATTCTTGAACCGTAAGTCATAGACGCTAGATCGTGGCGGCATTCGTCTCAGCGCCTGGCAATTAGTATAGAAGCATTGTCTTTGACTTCTCTGGATGTTTCCCAGGCGAGCTATTGACAAGTAAATACTAGACGCTCGATCTTGGTTATTTTCGCTTTCGCGGCTGGCAGCAAAGTTCAGAACCATGTTTCTGTGAATAACTCTTGAACCGTAAGTCACAGACGCTCGCTCTTGGCTGCATTCGTTTCAGCTCGTGGCAGCCAGTCTAAAAAACACTATCTTGGACTTCTCTGGATGTTTCCCAGGCGAGCTATTGGCAGCATGTTCAGAACCACTGTTTCTGAGGCTAATTCTTGAACCGTAAGTCTTAGACGCTCGATCTTGGCGGCATTCGTCTCAGCGCCTGGCAATTAGTATAGAAGCACTGTTTCCCACTGTTTCTGAGGCTAATTCTTGAACCGTAAGTCATAGACGCTAGATCTTGGCGGCATTCGTCTCAGCGCCTGGCAATTAGTATAGAAGCACTGTCTTTGACTTCTCTGGATGTTTCCCAGGCGAGCTATTGACAAGTAAATCCTAGACGCTCGATCTTGGTTATTTTCGCTTTCGCGGCTGGCAGCAAAGTTCAGAACCATGTTTCTGTGAATAACTTTTGAACCGTAAGTCACAGACGCTCGCTCTTGGCTGCATTCGTTTCAGCTCGTGGCAGCCAGTCTAAAAAACACTATCTTGGACTTCTCTGGATGTTTCCCAGGCGAGCTATTGGCAGCATGTTCAGAACCACTGTTTCTGAGGCTAATTCTTGAACCGTAAGTCATAGACGCTCGATCTTGGCGGCATTCGTCTCAGCGCCTGGCAATTAGTATAGAAGCACTGTTTCCCACTGTTTCTGAGGCTAATTCTTGAACCGTAAGTCATAGACGCTAGATCTTGGCGGCATTCGTCTCAGCGCCTGGCAATTAGTATAGAAGCACTGTCTTTGACTTCTCTGGATGTTTCCCAGGCGAGCTATTGACAAGTAAATCCTAGACGCTCGATCTTGGTTATTTTCGCTTTCGCGGCTGGCAGCAAAGTTCAGAACCATGTTTCTGTGAATAACTTTTGAACCGTAAGTCACAGACGCTCGCTCTTGGCTGCATTCGTTTCAGCTCGTGGCAGCCAGTCTAAAAAACACAATCTTGGACTTCTCTGGATGTTTCCCAGGCGAGCTATTGGCAGCATGTTCAGAACCACTGTTTCTGAGGCTAATTCTGGAACCGTAAGTCATAGACGCTCGATCTTGGCGGCATTCGTCTCAGCGCCTGGCAATTAGTATAGAAGCACTATTTCCCACTGTTTCTGAGGCTAATTCTTGAACCGTAAGTCATAGACGCTAGATCTTGGCGGCATTCGTCTCAGCGCCTGGCAATTAGTATAGAAGCACTGTCTTTGACTTCTCTGGATGTTTCCCAGGCGAGCTATTGACAAGTAAATCCTAGACGCTCGATCTTGGTTATTTTCGCTTTCGCGGCTGGCAGCAAAGTTCAGAACCATGTTTCTGTGAATAACTTTTGAACCGTAAGTCACAGACGCTCGCTCTTGGCTGCATTCGTTTCAGCTCGTGGCAGCCAGTCTAAAAAACACTATCTTGGACTTCTCTGGATGTTTCCCAGGCGAGCTATTGGCAGCATGTTCAGAACCACTGTTTCTGAGGCTAATTCTTGAACCGTAAGTCATAGACGCTCGATCTTGGCGGCATTCGTCTCAGCGCCTGGCAATTAGTATAGAAGCACTGTTTCCCACTGTTTCTGAGGCTAATTCTTGAACCGTAAGTCATAGACGCTCGATCTTGGCGGCATTCGTCTCAGCGCCTGGCAATTAGTATAGAAGCACTATTTCCCACTGTTTCTGAGGCTAATTCTTGAACCGTAAGTCATAGACGCTAGATCTTGGCGGCATTCGTCTCAGCGCCTGGCAATTAGTATAGAAGCACTGTCTTTGACTTCTCTGGATGTTTCCCAGGCGAGATATTGACAAGTAAATCCTAGACGCTCGATCTTGGTTATTTTCGCTTTCGCGGCTGGCAGCAAAGTTCAGAACCATGTTTCTGTGAATAACTTTTGAACCGTAAGTCACAGACGCTCGCTCTTGGCTGCATTCGTTTCAGCTCGTGGCAGCCAGTCTAAAAAACACTATCTTGGACTTCTCTGGATGTTTCCCAGGCGAGCTATTGGCAGCATGTTCAGAACCACTGTTTCTGAGGCTAATTCTTGAACCGTAAGTCATAGACGCTCGATCTTGGCGGCATTCGTCTCAGCGCCTGGCAATTAGTATAGAAGCACTGTTTCCCACTGTTTCTGAGGCTAATTCTTGAACCGTAAGTCATAGACGCTCGATCTTGGCGGCATTCGTCTCAGCGCCTGGCAATTAGTATAGAAGCACTATTTCCCACTGTTTCTGAGGCTAATTCTTGAACCGTAAGTCATAGACGCTAGATCTTGGCGGCATTCGTCTCAGCGCCTGGCAATTAGTATAGAAGCACTGTCTTTGACTTCTCTGGATGTTTCCCAGGCGAGATATTGACAAGTAAATCCTAGACGCTCGATCTTGGTTATTTTCGCTTTCGCGGCTGGCAGCAAAGTTCAGAACCATGTTTCTGTGAATAACTTTTGAACCGTAAGTCACAGACGCTCGCTCTTGGCTGCATTCGTTTCAGCTCGTGGCAGCCAGTCTAAAAAACACTATCTTGGACTTCTCTGGATGTTTCCCAGGCGAGCTATTGGCAGCATGTTCAGAACCACTGTTTCTGAGGCTAATTCTTGAACCGTAAGTCATAGACGCTCGATCTTGGCGGCATTCGTCTCAGCGCCTGGCAATTAGTATAGAAGCACTGTTTCCCACTGTTTCTGAGGCTAATTCTTGAACCGTAAGTCATAGACGCTCGGTCTTGGCGGCATTCGTCTCAGCGCCTGGCAATTAGTATAGAAGCACTATTTCCCACTGTTTCTGAGGCTAATTCTTGAACCGTAAGTCATAGACGCTAGATCTTGGCGGCATTCGTCTCAGCGCCTGGCAATTAGTATAGAAGCACTGTCTTTGACTTCTCTGGATGTTTCCCAGGCGAGCTATTGACAAGTAAATCCTAGACGCTCGATCTTGGTTATTTTCGCTTTCGCGGCTGGCAGCAAAGTTCAGAACCATGTTTCTGTGAATAACTTTTGAACCGTAAGTCACAGACGCTCGCTCTTGGCTGCATTCGTTTCAGCTCGTGGCAGCCAGTCTAAAAAACACAATCTTGGACTTCTCTGGATGTTTCCCAGGCGAGCTATTGGCAGCATGTTCAGAACCACTATTTCTGAGGCTAATTCTTGAAACGTAAGTCATAGACGCTCGATCTTGGCGGCATTCGTCTCAGCGCCTGGCAATTAGTATAGAAGCACTGTTTCCCACTGTTTCTGAGGCTAATTCTTGAACCGTAAGTCATAGACGCTCGATCTTGGCGGCATTCGTCTCAGCGCCTGGCAATTAGTATAGAAGCACTGTTTCCCACTGTTTCTGAGGCTAATTCTTGAACCGTAAGTCATAGACGCTAGATCGTGGCGGCATTCGTCTCAGCGCCTGGCAATTAGTATAGAAGCATTGTCTTTGACTTCTCTGGATGTTTCCCAGGCGAGCTATTGACAAGTAAATCCTAGACGCTCGATCTTGGTTATTTTCGCTTTCGCGGCTGGCAGCAAAGTTCAGAACCATGTTTCTGTGAATAACTTTTGAACCGTAAGTCACAGACGCTCGCTCTTGGCTGCATTCGTTTCAGCTCGTGGCAGCCAGTCTAAAAAACACAATCTTGGACTTCTCTGGATGTTTCCCAGGCGAGCTATTGGCAGCATGTTCAGAACCACTGTTTCTGAGGCTAATTCTTGAACCGTAAGTCATAGACGCTAGATCTTGGCGGCATTCGTCTCAGCGCCTGGCAATTAGTATAGAAGCACTGTCTTTGACTTCTCTGGATGTTTCCCAGGCGAGCTATTGACAAGTAAATCCTAGACGCTCGATCTTGGTTATTTTCGCTTTCGCGGCTGGCAGCAAAGTTCAGAACCATGTTTCTGTGAATAACTTTTGAACCGTAAGTCACAGACGCTCGCTCTTGGCTGCATTCGTTTCAGCTCGTGGCAGCCAGTCTAAAAAACACAATCTTGGACTTCTCTGGATGTTTCCCAGGCGAGCTATTGGCAGCATGTTCAGAACCACTGTTTCTGAGGCTAATTCTTGAACCGTAAGTCATAGACGCTAGATCTTGGCGGCATTCGTCTCAGCGCCTGGCAATTAGTATAGAAGCACTGTCTTTGACTTCTCTGGATGTTTCCCAGGCGAGCTATTGACAAGTAAATCCTAGACGCTCGATCTTGGTTATTTTCGCTTTCGCGGCTGGCAGCAAAGTTCAGAACCATGTTTCTGTGAATAACTCTTGAACCGTAAGTCACAGACGCTCGCTCTTGGCTGCATTCGTTTCAGCTCGTGGCAGCCAGTCTAAAAAACACTATCTTGGACTTCTCTGGATGTTTCCCAGGCGAGCTATTGGCAGCATGTTCAGAACCACTGTTTCTGAGGCTAATTCTTGAACCGTAAGTCATAGACGCTCGATCTTGGCGGCATTCGTCTCAGCGCCTGGCAATTAGTATAGAAGCACTGTTTCCCACTGTTTCTGAGGCTAATTCTTGAACCGTAAGTCATAGACGCTAGATCTTGGCGGCATTCGTCTCAGCGCCTGGCAATTAGTATAGAAGCACTGTCTTTGACTTCTCTGGATGTTTCCCAGGCGAGCTATTGACAAGTAAATCCTAGACGCTCGATCTTGGTTATTTTCGCTTTCGCGGCTGGCAGCAAAGTTCAGAACCATGTTTCTGTGAATAACTCTTGAACCGTAAGTCACAGACGCTCGCTCTTGGCTGCATTCGTTTCAGCTCGTGGCAGCCAGTCTAAAAAACACAATCTTGGACTTCTCTGGATGTTTCCCAGGCGAGCTATTGGCAGCATATTCAGAACCACTGTTTCTGAGGCTAATTCTTGAACCGTAAGTCATAGACGCTCGATCTTGGCGGCATTCGTCTCAGCGCCTGGCAATTAGTATAGAAGCACTGTTTCCCACTGTTTCTGAGGCTAATTTTTGAACCGTAAGTCATAGACGCTAGATCTTGGCGGCATTCGTCTCAGCGCCTGGCAATTAGTATCGAAGCACTGTCTTTGACTTCTCTGGATGTTTCCCAGGCGAGCTATTGACAAGTAAATCCTAGACGCTCGATCTTGGTTATTTTCGCTTTCGCGGCTGGCAGCAAAGTTCAGAACCATGTTTCTGTGAATAACTTTTGAACCGTAAGTCACAGACGCTCGCTCTTGGCTGCATTCGTTTCAGCTCGTGGCAGCCAGTCTAAAAAACACTATCTTGGACTTCTCTGGATGTTTCCCAGGCGAGCTATTGGCAGCATGTTCAGAACCACTGTTTCTGAGGCTAATTCTTGAACCGTAAGTCATAGACGCTCGATCTTGGCGGCATTCGTCTCAGCGCCTGGCAATTAGTATAGAAGCACTATTTCCCACTGTTTCTCAGGCTAATTCTTGAACCGTAAGTCATAGACGCTAGATCTTGGCGGCATTCGTCTCAGCGCCTGGCAATTAGTATAGAAGCACTGTCTTTGACTTCTCTGGATGTTTCCCAGGCGAGCTATTGACAAGTAAATCCTAGACGCTCGATCTTGGTTATTTTCGCTTTCGCGGCTGGCAGCAAAGTTCAGAACCATGTTTCTGTGAATAACTTTTGAACCGTAAGTCACAGACGCTCGCTCTTGGCTGCATTCGTTTCAGCTCGTGGCAGCCAGTCTAAAAAACACTATCTTGGACTTCTCTGGATGTTTCCCAGGCGAGCTATTGGCAGCATGTTCAGAACCACTGTTTCTGAGGCTAATTCTTGAACCGTAAGTCATAGACGCTCGATCTTGGCGGCATTCGTCTCAGCGCCTGGCAATTAGTATAGAAGCACTGTTTCCCACTGTTTCTGAGGCTAATTCTTGAACCGTAAGTCATAGACGCTAGATCTTGGCGGCATTCGTCTCAGCGCCTGGCAATTAGTATAGAAGCACTGTCTTTGACTTCTCTGGATGTTTCCCAGGCGAGCTATTGACAAGTAAATCCTAGACGCTCGATCTTGGTTATTTTCGCTTTCGCGGCTGGCAGCAAAGTTCAGAACCATGTTTCTGTGAATAACTTTTGAACCGTAAGTCACAGACGCTCGCTCTTGGCTGCATTCGTTTCAGCTCGTGGCAGCCAGTCTAAAAAACACAATCTTGGACTTCTCTGGATGTTTCCCAGGCGAGCTATTGGCAGCATGTTCAGAACCACTGTTTCTGAGGCTAATTCTTGAACCGTAAGTCATAGACGCTCGATCTTGGCGGCATTCGTCTCAGCGCCTGGCAATTAGTATAGAAGCACTATTTCCCACTGTTTCTGAGGCTAATTCTTGAACCGTAAGTCATAGACGCTAGATCTTGGCGGCATTCGTCTCAGCGCCTGGCAATTAGTATAGAAGCACTGTGTTTGACTTCTCTGGATGTTTCCCAGGCGAGCTATTGACAAGTAAATCCTAGACGCTCGATCTTGGTTATTTTCGCTTTCGCGGCTGGCAGCAAAGTTCAGAACCATGTTTCTGTGAATAACTTTTGAACCGTAAGTCACAGACGCTCGCTCTTGGCTGCATTCGTTTCAGCTCGTGGCAGCCAGTCTAAAAAACACTATCTTGGACTTCTCTGGATGTTTCCCAGGCGAGCTATTGGCAGCATGTTCAGAACCACTGTTTCTGAGGCTAATTCTTGAACCGTAAGTCATAGACGCTCGATCTTGGCGGCATTCGTCTCAGCGCCTGGCAATTAGTATAGAAGCACTGTTTCCCACTGTTTCTGAGGCTAATTCTTGAACCGTAAGTCATAGACGCTCGATCTTGGCGGCATTCGTCTCAGCGCCTGGCAATTAGTATAGAAGCACTATTTCCCACTGTTTCTGAGGCTAATTCTTGAACCGTAAGTCATAGACGCTAGATCTCTGCGGCATTCGTCTCAGCGCCTGGCAATTAGTATAGAAGCACTGTCTTTGACTTCTCTGGATGTTTCCCAGGAGAGATATTGACAAGTAAATCCTAGACGCTCGATCTTGGTTATTTTCGCTTTCGCGGCTGGCAGCAAAGTTCAGAACCATGTTTCTGTGAATAACTTTTGAACCGTAAGTCACAGACGCTCGCTCTTGGCTGCATTCGTTTCAGCTCGTGGCAGCCAGTCTAAAAAACACTATCTTGGACTTCTCTGGATGTTTCCCAGGCGAGCTATTGGCAGCATGTTCAGAACCACTGTTTCTGAGGCTAATTCTTGAACCGTAAGTCATAGACGCTCGATCTTGGCGGCATTCGTCTCAGCGCCTGGCAATTAGTATAGAAGCACTGTTTCCCACTGTTTCTGAGGCTAATTCTTGAACCGTAAGTCATAGACGCTCGATCTTGGCGGCATTCGTCTCAGCGCCTGGCAATTAGTATAGAAGCACTATTTCCCACTGTTTCTGAGGCTAATTCTTGAACCGTAAGTCATAGACGCTAGATCTTGGCGGCATTCGTCTCAGCGCCTGGCAATTAGTATAGAAGCACTGTCTTTGACTTCTCTGGATGTTTCCCAGGCGAGCTATTGACAAGTAAATCCTAGACGCTCGATCTTGGTTATTTTCGCTTTCGCGGCTGGCAGCAAAGTTCAGAACCATGTTTCTGTGAATAACTTTTGAACCGTAAGTCACAGACGCTCGCTCTTGGCTGCATTCGTTTCAGCTCGTGGCAGCCAGTCTAAAAAACACAATCTTGGACTTCTCTGGATGTTTCCCAGGCGAGCTATTGGCAGCATGTTCAGAACCACTATTTCTGAGGCTAATTCTTGAAACGTAAGTCATAGACGCTCGATCTTGGCGGCATTCGTCTCAGCGCCTGGCAATTAGTATAGAAGCACTGTTTCCCACTGTTTCTGAGGCTAATTCTTGAACCGTAAGTCATAGACGCTCGATCTTGGCGGCATTCGTCTCAGCGCCTGGCAATTAGTATAGAAGCACTGTTTCCCACTGTTTCTGAGGCTAATTCTTGAACCGTAAGTCATAGACGCTAGATCGTGGCGGCATTCGTCTCAGCGCCTGGCAATTAGTATAGAAGCATTGTCTTTGACTTCTCTGGATGTTTCCCAGGCGAGCTATTGACAAGTAAATACTAGACGCTCGATCTTGGTTATTTTCGCTTTCGCGGCTGGCAGCAAAGTTCAGAACCATGTTTCTGTGAATAACTTTTGAACCGTAAGTCACAGACGCTCGCTCTTGGCTGCATTCGTTTCAGCTCGTGGCAGCCAGTCTAAAAAACACAATCTTGGACTTCTCTGGATGTTTCCCAGGCGAGCTATTGGCAGCATGTTCAGAACCACTGTTTCTGAGGCTAATTCTTGAAACGTAAGTCATAGACGCTCGATCTTGGCGGCATTCGTCTCAGCGCCTGGCAATTAGTATAGAAGCACTATTTCCCACTGTTTCTGAGGCTAATTCTTGAACCGTAAGTCATAGACGCTAGATCTTGGCGGCATTCGTCTCAGCGCCTGGCAATTAGTATAGAAGCACTGTCTTTGACTTCTCTGGATGTTTCCCAGGCGAGCTATTGACAAGTAAATCCTAGACGCTCGATCTTGGTTATTTTCGCTTTCGCGGCTGGCAGCAAAGTTCAGAACCATGTTTCTGTGAATAACTTTTGAACCGTAAGTCACAGACGCTCGCTCTTGGCTGCATTCGTTTCAGCTCGTGGCAGCCAGTCTAAAAAACACAATCTTGGACTTCTCTGGATGTTTCCCAGGCGAGCTATTGGCAGCATGTTCAGAACCACTGTTTCTGAGGCTAATTCTTGAACCGTAAGTCATAGACGCTCGATCTTGGCGGCATTCGTCTCAGCGCCTGGCAATTAGTATAGAAGCACTATTTCCCACTGTTTCTGAGGCTAATTCTTGAACCGTAAGTCATAGACGCTAGATCTTGGCGGCATTCGTCTCAGCGCCTGGCAATTAGTATAGAAGCACTGTCTTTGACTTCTCTGGATGTTTCCCAGGCGAGCTATTGACAAGTAAATCCTAGACGCTCGATCTTGGTTATTTTCGCTTTCGCGGCTGGCAGCAAAGTTCAGAACCATGTTTCTGTGAATAACTTTTGAACCGTAAGTCACAGACGCTCGCTCTTGGCTGCATTCGTTTCAGCTCGTGGCAGCCAGTCTAAAAAAACACAATCTTGGACTTATCTGGATGTTTCCCAGGCGAGCTATTGGCAGCATGTTCAGAACCACTGTTTCTGAGGCTAATTCTTGAACCGTAAGTCATAGACGCTAGATCTTGGCGGCATTCGTCTCAGCGCCTGGCAATTAGTATAGAAGCACTGTCTTTGACTTCTCTGGATGTTTCCCAGGCGAGCTATTGACAAGTAAATCCTAGACGCTCGATCTTGGTTATTTTCGCTTTCGCGGCTGGCAGCAAAGTTCAGAACCATGTTTCTGTGAATAACTTTTGAACCGTAAGTCACAGACGCTCGCTCTTGGCTGCATTCGTTTCAGCTCGTGGCAGCCAGTCTAAAAAACACAATCTTGGACTTCTCTGGATGTTTCCCAGGCGAGCTATTGGCAGCATGTTCAGAACCACTGTTTCTGAGGCTAATTCTTGAACCGTAAGTCATAGACGCTAGATCTTGGCGGCATTCGTCTCAGCGCCTGGCAATTAGTATAGAAGCACTGTCTTTGACTTCTCTGGATGTTTCCCAGGCGAGCTATTGACAAGTAAATCCTAGACGCTCGATCTTGGTTATTTTCGCTTTCGCGGCTGGCAGCAAAGTTCAGAACCATGTTTCTGTGAATAACTCTTGAACCGTAAGTCACAGACGCTCGCTCTTGGCTGCATTCGTTTCAGCTCGTGGCAGCCAGTCTAAAAAAACACTATCTTGGACTTCTCTGGATGTTTCCCAGGCGAGCTATTGGCAGCATGTTCAGAACCACTGTTTCTGAGGCTAATTCTTGAACCGTAAGTCATAGACGCTCGATCTTGGCGGCATTCGTCTCAGCGCCTGGCAATTAGTATAGAAGCACTGTTTCCCACTGTTTCTGAGGCTAATTCTTGAACCGTAAGTCATAGACGCTAGATCTTGGCGGCATTCGTCTCAGCGCCTGGCAATTAGTATGGAAGCACTGTCTTTGACTTCTCTGGATGTTTCCCAGGCGAGCTATTGACAAGTAAATCCTAGACGCTCGATCTTGGTTATTTTCGCTTTCGCGGCTGGCAGCAAAGTTCAGAACCATGTTTCTGTGAATAACTTTTGAACCGTAAGTCACAGACGCTCGCTCTTGGCTGCATTCGTTTCAGCTCGTGGCAGCCAGTCTAAAAAACACAATCTTGGACTTCTCTGGATGTTTCCCAGGCGAGCTATTGGCAGCATGTTCAGAACCACTGTTTCTGAGGCTAATTCTTGAACCGTAGTCATAGACGCTCGATCTTGGCGGCATTCGTCTCAGCGCCTGGCAATTAGTATAGAAGCACTGTTTCCCACTGTTTCTGAGGCTAATTCTTGAACCGTAAGTCATAGACGCTAGATCTTGGCGGCATTCGTCTCAGCGCCTGGCAATTAGTATAGAAGCACTGTCTTTGACTTCTCTGGATGTTTCCCAGGCGAGCTATTGACAAGTAAATCCTAGACGCTCGATCTTGGTTATTTCGCTTTCGCGGCTGGCAGCAAAGTTCAGAACCATGTTTCTGTGAATAACTTTTGAACCGTAAGTCACAGACGCTCGCTCTTGGCTGCATTCGTTTCAGCTCGTGGCAGCCAGTCTAAAAAACACAATCTTGGACTTCTCTGGATGTTTCCCAGGCGAGCTATTGGCAGCATGTTCAGAACCACTGTTTCTGAGGCTAATTCTTGAACCGTAAGTCATAGACGCTCGATCTTGGCGGCATTCGTCTCAGCGCCTGGCAATTAGTATAGAAGCACTATTTCCCACTGTTTCTGAGGCTAATTCTTGAACCGTAAGTCATAGACGCTAGATCTTGGCGGCATTCGTCTCAGCGCCTGGCAATTAGTATAGAAGCACTGTCTTTGACTTCTCTGGATGTTTCCCAGGCGAGCTATTGACAAGTAAATCCTAGACGCTCGATCTTGGTTATTTTCGCTTTCGCGGCTGGCAGCAAAGTTCAGAACCATGTTTCTGTGAATAACTTTTGAACCGTAAGTCACAGACGCTCGCTCTTGGCTGCATTCGTTTCAGCTCGTGGCAGCCAGTCTAAAAAACACTATCTTGGACTTCTCTGGATGTTTCCCAGGCGAGCTATTGGCAGCATGTTCAGAACCACTGTTTCTGAGGCTAATTCTTGAACCGTGTCATAGACGCTCGATCTTGGCGGCATTCGTCTCAGCGCCTGGCAATTAGTATAGAAGCACTGTTTCCCACTGTTTCTGAGGCTAATTCTTGAACCGTAAGTCATAGACGCAAGATCTTGGCGGCATTCGTCTCAGCGCCTGGCAATTAGTATAGAAGCACTGTCTTTGACTTCTCTGGATGTTTCCCAGGCGAGCTATTGACAAGTAAATCCTAGACGCTCGATCTTGGTTATTTTCGCTTTCGCGGCTGGCAGCAAAGTTCAGAACCATGTTTCTGTGAATAACTTTTGAACCGTAAGTCACAGACGCTCGCTCTTGGCTGCATTCGTTTCAGCTCGTGGCAGCCAGTCTAAAAAACACTATCTTGGACTTCTCTGGATGTTTCCCAGGCGAGCTATTGGCAGCATGTTCAGAACCACTGTTTCTGAGGCTAATTCTTGAACCGTAAGTCATAGACGCTCGATCTTGGCGGCATTCGTCTCAGCGCCTGGCAATTAGTATAGAAGCACTGTTGCCCACTGTTTCTGAGGCTAATTCTTGAACCGTAAGTCATAGACGCTAGATCTTGGCGGCATTCGTCTCAGCGCCTGGCAATTAGTATAGAAGCACGGTCTTTGACTTCTCTGGATGTTTCCCAGGCGAGCTATTGACAAGTAAATCCTAGACGCTCGATCTTGGTTATTTTCGCTTTCGCGGCTGGCAGCAAAGTTCAGAACCATGTTTCTGTGAATAACTCTTGAACCGTAAGTCAAAGACGCTCGCTCTTGGCTGCATTCGTTTCAGCTCGTGGCAGCCAGTCTAAAAAACACAATCTTGGACTCTCTGGATGTTTCCCAGGCGAGCTATTGGCAGCATGTTCAGAGGCTAATTCTTGAACCGTAAGTCATAGACGCTCGATCTTGGCGGCATTCGTCTCAGCGCCTGGCAATTAGTATAGAAGCACTGTTTCCCACTGTTTCTGAGGCTAATTCTTGAACCGTAAGTCATAGACGCTAGATCTTGGCGGCATTCGTCTCAGCGCCTGGCAATTAGTATAGAAGCACTGTCTTTGACTTCTCTGGATGTTTCCCAGGCGAGCTATTGACAAGTAAATCCTAGACGCTCGATCTTGGTTATTTTCGCTTTCGCGGCTGGCAGCAAAGTTCAGAACCATGTTTCTGTGAATAACTTTTGAACCGTAAGTCACAGACGCTCGCTCTTGGCTGCATTCGTTTCAGCTCGTGGCAGCCAGTCTAAAAAACACAATCTTGGACTTCTCTGGATGTTTCCCAGGCGAGCTATTGGCAGCATGTTCAGAACCACTGTTTCTGAGGCTAATTCTTGAACCGTAAGTCATAGACGCTCGATCTTGGCGGCATTCGTCTCAGCGCCTGGCAATTAGTATAGAAGCACTGTTTCCCACTGTTTCTGAGGCTAATTCTTGAACCGTAAGTCATAGACGCTAGATCGTGGCGGCATTCGTCTCAGCGCCTGGCAATTAGTATAGAAGCACTGTCTTTGACTTCTCTGGATGTTTCCCAGGCGAGCTATTGACAAGTAAATCCTAGACGCTCGATCTTGGTTATTTTCGCTTTCGCGGCTGGCAGCAAAGTTCAGAACCATGTTTCTGTGAATAACTCTTGAACCGTAAGTCACAGACGCTCGCTCTTGGCTGCATTCGTTTCAGCTCGTGGCAGCCAGTCTAAAAAACACTATCTTGGACTTCTCTGGATGTTTCCCCAGGCGAGCTATTGGCAGCATGTTCAGAACCACTGTTTCTGAGGCTAATTCTTGAACCGTAAGTCATAGACGCTCGATCTTGGTGGCATTCGTCTCAGCGCCTGGCAATTAGTATAGAACACTGTTTCCCACTGTTTCTGAGGCTAATTCTTGAACCGTAAGTCATAGACGCTAGATCTTGGCGGCATTCGTCTCAGCGCCTGGCAATTAGTATAGAAGCACTGTCTTTGACTTCTCTGGATGTTTCCCAGGCGAGCTATTGACAAGTAAATCCTAGACGCTCGATCTTGGTTATTTTCGCTTTCGCGGCTGGCAGCAAAGTTCAGAACCATGTTTCTGTGAATAACTCTTGAACCGTAAGTCACAGACGCTCGCTCTTGGCTGCATTCGTTTCAGCTCGTGGCAGCCAGTCTAAAAAACACTATCTTGGACTTCTCTGGATGTTTCCCAGGCGAGCTATTGGCAGCATGTTCAGAGGCTAATTCTTGAACCGTAAGTCATAGACGCTCGATCCAGGCGGCATTCGTCTCAGCGCCTGGCAATTAGTATAGAAGCACTGTTTCCCACTGTTTCTGAGGCTAATTCTTGAACCGTAAGTCATAGACGCTAGATCGTGGCGGCATTCGTCTCAGCGCCTGGCAATTAGTATAGAAGCACTGTCTTTGACTTCTCTGGATGTTTCCCAGGCGAGCTATTGACAAGTAAATCCTAGACGCTCGATCTTGGTTATTTTCGCTTTCGCGGCTGGCAGCAAAGTTCAGAACCATGTTTCTGTGAATAACTCTTGAACCGTAAGTCACAGACGCTCGCTCTTGGCTGCATTCGTTTCAGCTCGTGGCAGCCAGTCTAAAAAACACTATCTTGGACTTCTCTGGATGTTTCCCAGGCGAGCTATTGGCAGCATGTTCAGAACCACTGTTTCTGAGGCTAATTCTTGAACCGTAAGTCATAGACGCTCGATCTTGGTGGCATTCGTCTCAGCGCCTGGCAATTAGTATAGAACACTGTTTCCCACTGTTTCTGAGGCTAATTCTTGAACCGTAAGTCATAGACGCTAGATCTTGGCGGCATTCGTCTCAGCGCCTGGCAATTAGTATAGAAGCACTGTCTTTGACTTCTCTGGATGTTTCCCAGGCGAGCTATTGACAAATAAATCCTAGACGCTCGATCTTGGTTATTTTCGCTTTCGCGGCTGGCAGCAAAGTTCAGAACCATGTTTCTGTGAATAACTCTTGAACCGTAAGTCACAGACGCTCGCTCTTGGCTGCATTCGTTTCAGCTCGTGGCAGCCAGTCTAAAAAACACTATCTTGGACTTCTCTGGATGTTTCCCAGGCGAGCTATTGGCAGCATGTTCAGAACCACGGTTTCTGAGGCTAATTCTTGAACCGTAAGTCATAGACGCTCGATCTTGGCGGCATTCGTCTCAGCGCCTGGCAATTAGTATAGAAGCACTGTTTCCCACTGTTTCTGAGGCTAATTCTTGAACCGTAAGTCATAGACGCTAGATCTTGGCGGCATTCGTCTCAGCGCCTGGCAATTAGTGTAGAAGCACTGTCTTTGACTTCTCTGGATGTTTCCCAGGCGAGCTATTGACAAGTAAATCCTAGACGCTCGATCTTGGTTATTTTCGCTTTCGCGGCTGGCAGCAAAGTTCAGAACCATGTTTCTGTGAATAACTTTTGAACCGTAAGTCACAGACGCTCGCTCTTGGCTGCATTCGTTTCAGCTCGTGGCAGCCAGTCTAAAAAACACAATCTTGGGCCTCTCTGGATGTTTTCCAGGCGAGCTATTGGCAGCATGTTCAGAGGCTAATTCTTGAACCGTAAGTCATAGACGCTCGATCTTGGCGGCATTCGTCTCAGCGCCTGGCAATTAGTATAGAAGCACTGTTTCCCACTGTTTCTGAGGCTAATTCTTGAACCGTAAGTCATAGACGCTAGATCGTGGCGGCATTCGTCTCAGCGCCTGGCAATTAGTATAGAAGCACTGTTTCCCACTGTTTCTGAGGCTAATTCTTGAACCGTAAGTCATAGACGCTAGATCTTGGCGGCATTCGTCTCAGCGCTTGGCAATTAGTATAGAAGCACTGTCTTTGACTTCTCTGGATGTTTCCCAGGCGAGCTATTGACAAGTAAATCCTAGACGCTCGATCTTGGTTATTTTCGCTTTCGCGGCTGGCAGCAAAGTTCAGAACCATGTTTCTGTGAATAACTTTTGAACCGTAAGTCACAGACGCTCGCTCTTGGCTGCATTCGTTTCAGCTCGTGGCAGCCAGTCTAAAAAACACTATCTTGGACTTCTCTGGATGTTTCCCAGGCGAGCTATTGGCAGCATGTTCAGAACCACTGTTTCTGAGGCTAATTCTTGAAACGTAAGTCATAGACGCTCGATCTTGGCGGCATTCGTCTCAGCGCCTGGCAATTAGTATAGAAGCACTGTTTCCCACTGTTTCTGAGGCTAATTCTTGAACCGTAAGTCATAGACGCTAGATCTTGGCGGCATTCGTCTCAGCGCTTGGCAATTAGTATAGAAGCACTGTCTTTGACTTCTCTGGATGTTTCCCAGGCGAGCTATTGACAAGTAAATCCTAGACGCTCGATCTTGGTTATTTTCGCTTTCGCGGCTGGCAGCAAAGTTCAGAACCATGTTTCTGTGAATAACTTTTGAACCGTAAGTCACAGACGCTCGCTCTTGGCTGCATTCGTTTCAGCTCGTGGCAGCCAGTCTAAAAAACACTATCTTGGACTTCTCTGGATGTTTCCCAGGCGAGCTATTGGCAGCATGTTCAGAACCACTGTTTCTGAGGCTAATTCTTGAACCGTGTCATAGACGCTCGATCTTGGCGGCATTCGTCTCAGCGCCTGGCAATTAGTATAGAAGCACTGTTTCCCACTGTTTCTGAGGCTAATTCTTGAACCGTAAGTCATAGACGCTAGATCTTGGCGGCATTCGTCTCAGCGCCTGGCAATTAGTATAGAAGCACTGTCTTTGACTTCTCTGGATATTTCCCAGGCGAGCTATTGACAAGTAAATCCTAGACGCTCGATCTTGGTTATTTTCGCTTTCGCGGCTGGCAGCAAAGTTCAGAACCATGTTTCTGTGAATAACTTTTGAACCATAAGTCACAGACGCTCGCTCTTGGCTGCATTCGTTTCAGCTCGTGGCAGCCAGTCTAAAAAACACTATCTTGGACTTCTCTGGATGTTTCCCAGGCGAGCTATTGGCAGCATGTTCAGAACCACTGTTTCTGAGGCTAATTCTTGAAACGTAAGTCATAGACGCTCGATCTTGGCGGCATTCGTCTCAGCGCCTGGCAATTAGTATAGAAGCACTGTTTCCCACTGTTTCTGAGGCTAATTCTTGAACCGTAAGTCATAGACGCAAGATCTTGGCGGCATTCGTCTCAGCGCCTGGCAATTAGTATAGAAGCACTGTCTTTGACTTCTCTGGATGTTTCCCAGGCGAGCTATTGACAAGTAAATCCTAGACGCTCGATCTTGGTTATTTTCGCTTTCGCGGCTGGCAGCAAAGTTCAGAACCATGTTTCTGTGAATAACTTTTGAACCGTAAGTCACAGACGCTCGCTCTTGGCTGCATTCGTTTCAGCTCGTGGCAGCCAGTCTAAAAAACACTATCTTGGACTTCTCTGGATGTTTCCCAGGCGAGCTATTGGCAGCATGTTCAGAACCACTGTTTCTGAGGCTAATTCTTGAACCGTGTCATAGACGCTCGATCTTGGCGGCATTCGTCTCAGCGCCTGGCAATTAGTATAGAAGCACTGTTTCCCACTGTTTCTGAGGCTAATTCTTGAACCGTAAGTCATAGACGCTAGATCTTGGCGGCATTCGTCTCAGCGCCTGGCAATTAGTATAGAAGCACTGTCTTTGACTTCTCTGGATGTTTCCCAGGCGAGCTATTGACAAGTAAATCCTAGACGCTCGATCTTGGTTATTTTCGCTTTCGCGGCTGGCAGCAAAGTTCAGAACCATGTTTCTGTGAATAACTTTTGAACCGTAAGTCACAGACGCTCGCTCTTGGCTGCATTCGTTTCAGCTCGTGGCAGCCAGTCTAAAAAACACTATCTTGGACTTCTCTGGATGTTTCCCAGGCGAGCTATTGGCAGCATGTTCAGAACCACTGTTTCTGAGGCTAATTCTTGAACCGTGTCATAGACGCTCGATCTTGGCGGCATTCGTCTCAGCGCCTGGCAATTAGTATAGAAGCACTGTTTCCCACTGTTTCTGAGGCTAATTCTTGAACCGTAAGTCATAGACGCTAGATCTTGGCGGCATTCGTCTCAGCGCCTGGCAATTAGTATAGAAGCACTGTCTTTGACTTCTCTGGATGTTTCCCAGGCGAGCTATTGACAAGTAAATCCTAGACGCTCGATCTTGGTTATTTTCGCTTTCGCGGCTGGCAGCAAAGTTCAGAACCATGTTTCTGTGAATAACTTTTGAACCGTAAGTCACAGACGCTCGCTCTTGGCTGCATTCGTTTCAGCTCGTGGCAGCCAGTCTAAAAAACACTATCTTGGACGTCTCTGGATGTTTCCCAGGCGAGCTATTGGCAGCATGTTCAGAACCACTGTTTCTGAGGCTAATTCTTGAAACGTAAGTCATAGACGCTCGATCTTGGCGGCATTCGTCTCAGCGCCTGGCAATTAGTATAGAAGCACTGTTTCCCACTGTTTCTGAGGCTAATTCTTGAACCGTAAGTCATAGACGCTAGATCTTGGCGGCATTCGTCTCAGCGCCTGGCAATTAGTATAGAAGCACTGTCTTTGACTTCTCTGGATGTTTCCCAGGCGAGCTATTGACAAGTAAATCCTAGACGCTCGATCTTGGTTATTTTCGCTTTCGCGGCTGGCAGCAAAGTTCAGAACCATGTTTCTGTGAATAACTTTTGAACCGTAAGTCACAGACGCTCGCTCTTGGCTGCATTCGTTTCAGCTCGTGGCAGCCAGTCTAAAAAACACTATCTTGGACTTCTCTGGATGTTTCCCAGGCGAGCTATTGGCAGCATGTTCAGAACCACTGTTTCTGAGGCTAATTCTTGAAAAGTAAGTCATAGACGCTCGATCTTGGCGGCATTCGTCTCAGCGCCTGGCAATTAGTATAGAAGCACTGTTTCCCACTGTTTCTGAGGCTAATTCTTGAACCGTAAGTCATAGACGCTAGATCTTGGCGGCATTCGTCTCAGCGCCTGGCAATTAGTATAGA
Organism: Rhinoderma darwinii; assembly: GCF_050947455.1. Lineage (NCBI taxonomy): Eukaryota > Metazoa > Chordata > Amphibia > Anura > Rhinodermatidae > Rhinoderma > Rhinoderma darwinii. The sequence continues at coordinate 35,641 of NW_027461893.1, read as the reverse complement.
AGCACTGTCTTTGACTTCTCTGGATGTTTCCCAGGCGAGCTATTGACAAGTAAATCCTAGACGCTCGATCTTGGTTATTTTCGCTTTCGCGGCTGGCAGCAAATTTCAGAACCATGTTTCTGTGAATAACTTTTGAACCGTAAGTCACAGACGCTCGCTCTTGGCTGCATTCGTTTCAGCTCGTGGCAGCCAGTCTAAAAAACACAATCTTGGGCCTCTCTGGATGTTTTCCAGGCGAGCTATTGGCAGCATGTTCAGAGGCTAATTCTTGAACCGTAAGTCATAGACGCTCGATCTTGGCGGCATTCGTCTCAGCGCCTGGCAATTAGTATAGAAGCACTGTTTCCCACTGTTTCTGAGGCTAATTCTTGAACCGTAAGTCATAGACGCTAGATCGTGGCGGCATTCGTCTCAGCGCCTGGCAATTAGTATAGAAGCACTGTCTTTGACTTCTCTGGATGTTTCCCAGGCGAGCTATTGACATGTAAATCCTAGACGCTCGATCTTGGTTATTTTCGCTTTCGCGGCTGGCAGCAAAGTTCAGAACCATGTTTCTGTGAATAACTTTTTAACCGTAAGTCACAGACGCTCGCTCTTGGCTGCATTCGTTTCAGCTCGTGGCAGCCAGTCTAAAAAACACAATCTTGGACTTCTCTGGATGTTTCCCAGGCGAGCTATTGGCAGCATGTTCAGAACCACTGTTTCTGAGGCTAATTCTTGAAACGTAAGTCATAGACGCTCGATCTTGGCGGCATTCGTCTCAGCGCCTGGCAATTAGTATAGAAGCACTGTTTCCCACTGTTTCTGAGGCTAATTCTTGAACCGTAAGTCATAGACGCTAGATCTTGGCGGCATTCGTCTCAGCGCCTGGCAATTAGTATAGAAGCACTGTCTTTGACTTCTCTGGATGTTTCCCAGGCGAGCTATTGACAAGTAAATCCTAGACGCTCGATCTTGGTTATTTTCGCTTTCGCGGCTGGCAGCAAAGTTCAGAACCATGTTTCTGTGAATAACTTTTGAACCGTAAGTCACAGACGCTCGCTCTTGGCTGCATTCGTTTCAGCTCGTGGCAGCCAGTCTAAAAAACACTATCTTGGACTTCTCTGGATGTTTCCCAGGCGAGCTATTGGCAGCATGTTCAGAACCACTGTTTCTGAGGCTAATTCTTGAACCGTGTCATAGACGCTCGATCTTGGCGGCATTCGTCTCAGCGCCTGGCAATTAGTATAGAAGCACTGTTTCCCACTGTTTCTGAGGCTAATTCTTGAACCGTAAGTCATAGACGCTAGATCTTGGCGGCATTCGTCTCAGCGCCTGGCAATTAGTATAGAAGCACTGTCTTTGACTTCTCTGGATATTTCCCAGGCGAGCTATTGACAAGTAAATCCTAGACGCTCGATCTTGGTTATTTTCGCTTTCGCGGCTGGCAGCAAAGTTCAGAACCATGTTTCTGTGAATAACTTTTGAACCATAAGTCACAGACGCTCGCTCTTGGCTGCATTCGTTTCAGCTCGTGGCAGCCAGTCTAAAAAACACTATCTTGGACTTCTCTGGATGTTTCCCAGGCGAGCTATTGGCAGCATGTTCAGAACCACTGTTTCTGAGGCTAATTCTTGAAACGTAAGTCATAGACGCTCGATCTTGGCGGCATTCGTCTCAGCGCCTGGCAATTAGTATAGAAGCACTGTCTTTGACTTCTCTGGATGTTTCCCAGGCGAGCTATTGACAAGTAAATCCTAGACGCTCGATCTTGGTTATTTTCGCTTTCGCGGCTGGCAGCAAAGTTCAGAACCATGTTTCTGTGAATAACTTTTGAACCGTAAGTCACAGACGCTCGCTCTTGGCTGCATTCGTTTCAGCTCGTGGCAGCCAGTCTAAAAAACACTATCTTGGACTTCTCTGGATGTTTCCCAGGCGAGCTATTGGCAGCATGTTCAGAACCACTGTTTCTGAGGCTAATTCTTGAAACGTAAGTCATAGACGCTCGATCTTGGCGGCATTCGTCTCAGCGCCTGGCAATTAGTATAGAAGCACTGTTTCCCACTGTTTCTGAGGCTAATTCTTGAACCGTAAGTCATAGACGCTAGATCTTGGCGGCATTCGTCTCAGCGCCTGGCAATTAGTATAGAAGCACTGTCTTTGACTTCTCTGGATGTTTCCCAGGCGAGCTATTGACAAGTAAATCCTAGACGCTCGATCTTGGTTATTTTCGCTTTCGCGGCTGGCAGCAAAGTTCAGAACCATGTTTCTGTGAATAACTTTTGAACCGTAAGTCACAGACGCTCGCTCTTGGCTGCATTCGTTTCAGCTCGTGGCAGCCAGTCTAAAAAACACTATCTTGGACTTCTCTGGATGTTTCCCAGGCGAGCTATTGGCAGCATGTTCAGAACCACTGTTTCTGAGGCTAATTCTTGAACCGTGTCATAGACGCTCGATCTTGGCGGCATTCGTCTCAGCGCCTGGCAATTAGTATAGAAGCACTGTTTCCCACTGTTTCTGAGGCTAATTCTTGAACCGTAAGTCATAGACGCTAGATCTTGGCGGCATTCGTCTCAGCGCCTGGCAATTAGTATAGAAGCACTGTCTTTGACTTCTCTGGATGTTTCCCAGGCGAGCTATTGACAAGTAAATCCTAGACGCTCGATCTTGGTTATTTTCGCTTTCGCGGCTGGCAGCAAAGTTCAGAACCATGTTTCTGTGAATAACTTTTGAACCGTAAGTCACAGACGCTCGCTCTTGGCTGCATTCGTTTCAGCTCGTGGCAGCCAGTCTAAAAAACACTATCTTGGACTTCTCTGGATGTTTCCCAGGCGAGCTATTGGCAGCATGTTCAGAACCACTGTTTCTGAGGCTAATTCTTGAACCGTGTCATAGACGCTCGATCTTGGCGGCATTCGTCTCAGCGCCTGGCAATTAGTATAGAAGCACTGTTTCCCACTGTTTCTGAGGCTAATTCTTGAACCGTAAGTCATAGACGCTAGATCTTGGCGGCATTCGTCTCAGCGCCTGGCAATTAGTATAGAAGCACTGTCTTTGACTTCTCTGGATGTTTCCCAGGCGAGCTATTGACAAGTAAATCCTAGACGCTCGATCTTGGTTATTTTCGCTTTCGCGGCTGGCAGCAAAGTTCAGAACCATGTTTCTGTGAATAACTTTTGAACCGTAAGTCACAGACGCTCGCTCTTGGCTGCATTCGTTTCAGCTCGTGGCAGCCAGTCTAAAAAACACTATCTTGGACTTCTCTGGATGTTTCCCAGGCGAGCTATTGGCAGCATGTTCAGAACCACTGTTTCTGAGGCTAATTCTTGAAACGTAAGTCATAGACGCTCGATCTTGGCGGCATTCGTCTCAGCGCCTGGCAATTAGTATAGAAGCACTGTTTCCCACTGTTTCTGAGGCTAATTCTTGAACCGTAAGTCATAGACGCTAGATCTTGGCGGCATTCGTCTCAGCGCCTGGCAATTAGTATAGAAGCACTGTCTTTGACTTCTCTGGATGTTTCCCAGGCGAGCTATTGACAAGTAAATCCTAGACGCTCGATCTTGGTTATTTTCGCTTTCGCGGCTGGCAGCAAAGTTCAGAACCATGTTTCTGTGAATAACTTTTGAACCGTAAGTCACAGACGCTCGCTCTTGGCTGCATTCGTTTCAGCTCGTGGCAGCCAGTCTAAAAAACACTATCTTGGACTTCTCTGGATGTTTCCCAGGCGAGCTATTGGCAGCATGTTCAGAACCACTGTTTCTGAGGCTAATTCTTGAACCGTGTCATAGACGCTCGATCTTGGCGGCATTCGTCTCAGCGCCTGGCAATTAGTATAGAAGCACTGTTTCCCACTGTTTCTGAGGCTAATTCTTGAACCGTAAGTCATAGACGCTAGATCTTGGCGGCATTCGTCTCAGCGCCTGGCAATTAGTATAGAAGTGTAAAGGATCTGCCAGGCACTGCTTCAGGGTTAACTCCCAGAATTAATCAGTCAACACCTGAGTGTACATCCCTGAGACAGACACCAGCTTCCTCCACTCAGGCTGGCAGGCTTAGGAGTGGGAGAGCCTATCGCAACCTGGCCAGACTCAGCTAGCTCCCGCCCTCGGTCTATTTAAGCCTGCTCTTCCTGTCCATCTGTGCTTGTGAATTCTTTCCTTGAGGTTTCCTGGCCCAGCTACAGCTCCTGCTACTTTTTGATCCTGCTCCATACAGACCCTGGCTTACCGACTACTCTTCTGCTTTTCGCTTTGTACCTCGCACTCTCCTGGCTTGACTCGGCTCGTTCACTACTCTGTTGCTCACGGTGTTTCCGCGAGCAACTGCCCATTTCCCTTGCTTGTGTTCCCTTGTTTGTTTGTCGTGTTTGTCATGCACTTACTGAGCGCAGGGACCGCCGCCCAGTTGTACCCCGTCGTCTAGGGCGGGTCGTTGCAAGTAGGCAGGGACAGAGTGGCGGGTAGATTAGGGCTCACTTGTCCGTTTCCCTACCCCCCCCCACCATTACAAATTCACAAGCCCTATACCTAGTCTACCCTGGTCCCTGACACCATTATGGAACCCCGTGAAACCCTGGCTCAGCAAATGCAGGGTCTCTCCCTACAGGTCCAGGCCCTGGCTCAGAGGGTCAACCAGCCTGATGCTACCTTGGTAGTTCCCCTCACCGCACCCCTTGAACCCCACCTCAAGTTGCCCGACCGGTTCTCAGGTGACCGGAGGGCTTTTCTCTCCTTTCGGGAGAGTTGTAAGCTTTACTTTTGCTTAAAGCCTCACTCCTCAGGTTCTGAGAGCCAGCGGGTGGGTATAATTATGTCCCGGCTCCAGGAAGGGCCCCAAGAGTGGGCCTTCTCCTTGGCTCCTGGCGCCCCTGAACTTTCCTCCGTTGATTGTTTCTTTTCTGCCCTCGGACTTATTTATGACGAGACTGACAGAACTGCCTTTGCCGAGAGTCAGCTGGTGACCTTACGTCAGGGTAAGAGACCTGTTGAGGAGTATTGCTCTGACTTTCGGAAGTGGTGCGTAGCTTCTCGGTGGAATGACCCTGCCTTAAGGTGCCAGTTTAGGTTGGGTCTGTCGAACGCCCTGAAAGACCTGCTAGTTAGCTATCCCTCTTCTGACTCCCTAGACCAGGTTATGGCTTTAGTGGTACGACTTGACCGACGTCTCAGGGAACGACAACGTGAACGTTTATGTGTTTTTTCCTCCGACTCCCCCATGATGCCTCCCGAAGTCCCGTTGCTTCGTTTGTCCCCTAAAGACTCAGAAATACCTATGCAACTCGGGGCCTCCGTGTCCCCTCAACAACGTAGAGAATTCCGCAGGAAGAATGGTCTCTGCTTCTACTGTGGGGATGTCAAGCATCAAGTAAACAACTGTCCCAAGCGTAAGAATGCTGCCAGAGAGCTCCCGCGTCTAAGTGATCATCGGGGAGGTCACTTGGGCGCACAGGTATTTCCCGTAAATATGAAACGTACTAAGATATTGCTTCCCTTTCAGGTCTCGTTTGGTGGTAGGTCTGCTACCGGCAGTGCCTTCGTGGATTCAGGGTCATCTACTAATATCATGTCTGTGGAATTTGCTATGTCTCTTGCTATGCCTCTGATTGATTTGCCTAAACCTATCCCGGTAGTGGGTATCGACGCCACTCCTCTTGCTAATGGTTATTTTACACAGCATACCCCTGTTTTTGAACTCCTTGTTGGCTCCATGCATTTGGAGCAGTGCTCTGTACTATTGATGCAGGGATTATCGTACGATTTGGTTCTAGGTCTTCCCTGGTTGCAGTTGCATAATCCCACGTTTGACTGGAATACTGGGGAGCTAACCAAATGGGGTAATGAATGTTGTACGTCATGTTTTTCTGTTAATTCTATTTCTCCCCCTAAGGAGGTGAATACGCTACCCGAGTTTGTTCAGGACTTCGCTGATGTTTTCTCTAAAGAGGCCTCCGAAGTATTACCGCCTCATAGAGAATACGATTGCGCTATCGAATTGGTACCAGGAGCTAAGCTTCCTAAGGGTAGAATATTTAACCTTTCCTGTCCCGAACGTGAAGCCATGAGGGAGTATATCCAGGAATCCCTGGCCAAGGGTTACATTCGTCCCTCTTCTTCTCCGGTAGGTGCTGGCTTCTTCTTCGTAGGGAAGAAGGATGGGGGTCTTAGGCCATGCATTGACTACCGTGGCCTGAATAAGGTCACGGTAAGGAACCAGTATCCCCTTCCTTTGATTCCTGATCTCTTTAATCAGGTTCAGGGGGCCCAATGGTTCTCTAAATTGGATCTACGGGGGGCGTATAACCTTATTCGCATCAAAGAGGGGGATGAGTGGAAGACTGCGTTTAACACGCCCGAAGGCCATTTCGAATACCTCGTCATGCCCTTTGGGTTGTGCAATGCCCCTGCAGTCTTCCAGAACTTCATAAATGAGATTTTGAGAAATTACCTGGGGATATTTCTTGTAGTGTACCTTGATGACATATTGGTGTTTTCCAGGGACTGGTCCTCCCACATAGAGCATGTCAGGAAAGTGCTCCAGGTCCTTCGAGAAAACAAACTGTTTGCCAAAATCGAAAAATGTGTATTTGGGGTACAGGAGATACCATTTTTAGGTCAAATCCTCACTCCTCATGAATTCCGCATGGACCCTGCCAAGGTTCAGGCTGTGGCTGAATGGGTCCAACCTGCCTCCCTGAAAGCGCTACAGTGTTTTTTGGGGTTCGCTAACTATTACAGGAGATTTATTGCTAACTTCTCGGTCGTCGCTAAGCCTCTTACGGACCTCACTCGCAAGGGTGCTGATGTCCTCCATTGGCCCCCTGAGGCCGTCCAGGCTTTTGAGACCCTCAAGAAGTGCTTTATCTCGGCCCCCGTGCTGGTTCAGCCCAACCAAAGGGAGCCATTTATTGTGGAGGTTGACGCGTCCGAGGTGGGAGTGGGGGCCGTCTTGTCCCAGGGTACCAGCTCCCTCACCCATCTCCGCCCCTGTGCTTACTTTTCTAGGAAGTTTTCGCCCACGGAGTGTAACTATGATATTGGCAACCGCGAACTTTTAGCCATTAAATGGGCATTTGAAGAGTGGCGCCACTTCCTGGAGGGGGCTAGGCACCAGGTAACGGTCCTTACCGACCACAAGAATCTGGTTTTCCTAGAATCTGCCCGGAGGCTAAACCCGAGACAAGCTCGATGGGCGTTGTTTTTTACCAGATTCAATTTTTTGGTTACCTATAGGGCCGGGTCTAAAAATATTAAGGCGGATGCACTGTCGCGTAGCTTCATGGCCAGCCCTCCTTCGGAGGAAGATCCTGTTTGTATTTTGCCTCCAGGTATAGTCATTTCCTCTATCGAGTCCGATTTAGTCTCTGAAATTGCTGCTGATCAAGGTTCAGCTCCTGGGAACCTTCCTGAGAACAAGCTGTTTGTTCCCCTGCAATTCCGGCTAAGGGTACTTAGGGAAAATCACGACTCCGCACTATCTGGCCATCCAGGCATCCTGGGTACCAAACACCTCATTACCAGAAATTATTGGTGGCCTGGTTTGCCTAAAGACGTTAAGGCCTACGTCGCCGCCTGTGAGGTTTGTGCCAGGTCCAAGACTCCCAGGTCCCGACCAGCGGGCTTACTGCGTTCGTTGCCCATTCCCCAGAGACCTTGGACACATATCTCCATGGATTTTATCACCGATTTGCCTCCATCCCAAGGCAAGTCGGTGGTGTGGGTGGTGGTAGACCGCTTCAGTAAAATGTGCCACTTTGTGCCCCTCAAGAAACTACCCAACGCCAAGACGTTGGCTACCTTGTTTGTCAAACACATCCTGCGTCTCCATGGGGTCCCCGTCAATATTGTTTCTGACAGAGGGGTACAATTTGTTTCATTGTTTTGGAGAGCCTTCTGTAATAAGTTGGGGATTGATCTGTCCTTCTCCTCTGCCTTCCATCCTGAAACCAATGGCCAAACGGAGAGGACTAATCAGTCTCTAGAACAATACTTAAGATGTTTTGTCTCTGACTGTCAATTTGATTGGGTTTCTTTCATTCCCCTCGCCGAATTTTCCCTTAATAACCGGGTCAGTAACTCGTCAGGGGTCTCTCCCTTTTTCTGTAATTTTGGGTTTAATCCACGGTTCTCCTCCGTTTCACCTGGTTGTTCCAACAATCCCGAGGTGGAGGTCGTTCATCGGGATCTGTGCACAGTCTGGGCCCAGGTTCAGAAGAACCTAGAGGCGTCCCAGAGCATACAGAAGGCTCAGGCCGATAGAAGACGTTCTGCTAACCCCCTGTTTGTGGTCGGGGATCTGGTGTGGTTGTCATCCAGGAACTTGCGTCTCAAGGTTCCGTCCAAAAAGTTTGCTCCCCGGTTTATTGGGCCGTATAAGGTCATTGAGGTCCTCAGTCCTGTCTCTTTCCGGCTGGAGTTACCCCCGTCTTTTCGTATACACAACGTGTTTCATGCCTCCCTCCTGAAACGCTGCTCCCCGTCCTTGGCCCCCTCGAGGAAACCTCCTGTTCCCGTCCTCACCCCTGAGGGGGTGGAATTTGAGGTGGCCAGGATCGTGGACAGCAAGATGGTCCAAGGCTCCCTCCAGTACCTGGTCCATTGGAGAGGATACGGGCCTGAGGAGAGGACTTGGGTACCCGCCCGGGATGTTCACGCTGGGGTATTGGTCAGGAGGTTCCACCTGCGTTTCCCCAGTAAGCCAGGTCCACTTAGAAAGGGTCCGGTGGCCCCACATAAAAGGGGGGGGTACTGTAAAGGATCTGCCAGGCACTGCTTCAGGGTTAACTCCCAGAATTAATCAGTCAACACCTGAGTGTACATCCCTGAGACAGACACCAGCTTCCTCCACTCAGGCTGGCAGGCTTAGGAGTGGGAGAGCCTATCGCAACCTGGCCAGACTCAGCTAGCTCCCGCCCTCGGTCTATTTAAGCCTGCTCTTCCTGTCCATCTGTGCTTGTGAATTCTTTCCTTGAGGTTTCCTGGCCCAGCTACAGCTCCTGCTACTTTTTGATCCTGCTCCATACAGACCCTGGCTTACCGACTACTCTTCTGCTTTTCGCTTTGTACCTCGCACTCTCCTGGCTTGACTCGGCTCGTTCACTACTCTGTTGCTCACGGTGTTTCCGCGAGCAACTGCCCATTTCCCTTGCTTGTGTTCCCTTGTTTGTTTGTCGTGTTTGTCATGCACTTACTGAGCGCAGGGACCGCCGCCCAGTTGTACCCCGTCGTCTAGGGCGGGTCGTTGCAAGTAGGCAGGGACAGAGTGGCGGGTAGATTAGGGCTCACTTGTCCGTTTCCCTACCCCCCCCCACCATTACAAGAAGCACTGTCTTTGACTTCTCTGGATGTTTCCCAGGCGAGCTATTGACAAGTAAATCCTAGACGCTCGATCTTGGTTATTTTCGCTTTCGCGGCTGGCAGCAAAGTTCAGAACCATGTTTCTGTGAATAACTTTTGAACCGTAAGTCACAGACGCTCGCTCTTGGCTGCATTCGTTTCAGCTCGTGGCAGCCAGTCTAAAAAACACAATCTTGGACTTCTCTGGATGTTTCCCAGGCGAGCTATTGGCAGCATGTTCAGAACCACTGTTTCTGAAGCTAATTCTTGAACCGTAAGTCATAGACGCTCGATCTTGGCGGCATTCGTCTCAGCGCCTGGCAATTAGTATAGAAGCACTATTTCCCACTGTTTCTGAGGCTAATTCTTGAACCGTAAGTCATAGACGCTAGATCTTGGCGGCATTCGTCTCAGCGCCTGGCAATTAGTATAGAAGCGCTGTCTTTGACTTCTCTGGATGTTTCCCAGGCGAGCTATTGACAAGTAAATCCTAGACGCTCGATCTTGGTTATTTTCGCTTTCGCGGCTGGCAGCAAAGTTCAGAACCATGTTTCTGTGAATAACTCTTGAACCGTAAGTCAAAGACGCTCGCTCTTGGCTGCATTCGTTTCAGCTCGTGGCAGCCAGTCTAAAAAACACAATCTTGGACCTCTCTGGATGTTTCCCAGGCGAGCTATTGGCAGCATGTTCAGAGGCTAATTCTTGAACCGTAAGTCATAGACGCTCGATCTTGGAGGCATTCGTCTCAGCGCCTGGCAATTAGTATAGAAGCACTGTTTCCCACTGTTTCTGAGGCTAATTCTTGAACCGTAAGTCATAGACGCTAGATCTTGGCGGCATTCGTCTCAGCGCCTGGCAATTAGTATAGAAGCACTGTCTTTGACTTCTCTGGATGTTTCCCAGGCGAGCTATTGACAAGTAAATCCTAGACGCTCGATCTTGGTTATTTTCGCTTTCGCGGCTGGCAGCAAAGTTCAGAACCATGTTTCTGTGAATAACTTTTGAACCGTAAGTCACAGACGCTCGCTCTTGGCTGCATTCGTTTCAGCTCGTGGCAGCCAGTCTAAAAAACACTATCTTGGACTTCTCTGGATGTTTCCCAGGCGAGCTATTGGCAGCATGTTCAGAACCACTGTTTCTGAGGCTAATTCTTGAACCGTGTCATAGACGCTCGATCTTGGCGGCATTCGTCTCAGCGCCTGGCAATTAGTATAGAAGCACTGTTTCCCACTGTTTCTGAGGCTAATTCTTGAACCGTAAGTCATAGACGCAAGATCTTGGCGGCATTCGTCTCAGCGCCTGGCAATTAGTATAGAAGCACTGTCTTTGACTTCTCTGGATGTTTCCCAGGCGAGCTATTGACAAGTAAATCCTAGACGCTCGATCTTGGTTATTTTCGCTTTCGCGGCTGGCAGCAAAGTTCAGAACCATGTTTCTGTGAATAACTTTTGAACCGTAAGTCACAGACGCTCGCTCTTGGCTGCATTCGTTTCAGCTCGTGGCAGCCAGTCTAAAAAACACTATCTTGGACTTCTCTGGATGTTTCCCAGGCGAGCTATTGGCAGCATGTTCAGAACCACTGTTTCTGAGGCTAATTCTTGAAACGTAAGTCATAGACGCTCGATCTTGGCGGCATTCGTCTCAGCGCCTGGCAATTAGTATAGAAGCACTGTTTCCCACTGTTTCTGAGGCTAATTCTTGAACCGTAAGTCATAGACGCTAGATCTTGGCGGCATTCGTCTCAGCGCCTGGCAATTAGTATAGAAGCACTGTCTTTGACTTCTCTGGATGTTTCCCAGGCGAGCTATTGACAAGTAAATCCTAGACGCTCGATCTTGGTTATTTTCGCTTTCGCGGCTGGCAGCAAAGTTCAGAACCATGTTTCTGTGAATAACTTTTGAACCGTAAGTCACAGACGCTCGCTCTTGGCTGCATTCGTTTCAGCTCGTGGCAGCCAGTCTAAAAAACACTATCTTGGACTTCTCTGGATGTTTCCCAGGCGAGCTATTGGCAGCATGTTCAGAACCACTGTTTCTGAGGCTAATTCTTGAACCGTGTCATAGACGCTCGATCTTGGCGGCATTCGTCTCAGCGCCTGGCAATTAGTATAGAAGCACTGTTTCCCACTGTTTCTGAGGCTAATTCTTGAACCGTAAGTCATAGACGCTAGATCTTGGCGGCATTCGTCTCAGCGCCTGGCAATTAGTATAGAAGCACTGTCTTTGACTTCTCTGGATGTTTCCCAGGCGAGCTATTGACAAGTAAATCCTAGACGCTCGATCTTGGTTATTTTCGCTTTCGCGGCTGGCAGCAAAGTTCAGAACCATGTTTCTGTGAATAACTTTTGAACCGTGTCACAGACGCTCGCTCTTGGCTGCATTCGTTTCAGCTCGTGGCAGCCAGTCTAAAAAACACTATCTTGGACTTCTCTGGATGTTTCCCAGGCGAGCTATTGGCAGCATGTTCAGAACCACTGTTTCTGAGGCTAATTCTTGAAACGTAAGTCATAGACGCTCGATCTTGGCGGCATTCGTCTCAGCGCCTGGCAATTAGTATAGAAGCACTGTTTCCCACTGTTTCTGAGGCTAATTCTTGAACCGTAAGTCATAGACGCTAGATCTTGGCGGCATTCGTCTCAGCGCCTGGCAATTAGTATAGAAGCACTGTCTTTGACTTCTCTGGATGTTTCCCAGGCGAGCTATTGACAAGTAAATCCTAGACGCTCGATCTTGGTTATTTTCGCTTTTGCGGCTGGCAGCAAAGTTCAGAACCATGTTTCTGTGAATAACTTTTGAACCGTAAGTCACAGACGCTCGCTCTTGGCTGCATTCGTTTCAGCTCGTGGCAGCCAGTCTAAAAAACACTATCTTGGACTTCTCTGGATGTTTCCCAGGCGAGCTATTGGCAGCATGTTCAGAACCACTGTTTCTGAGGCTAATTCTTGAACCGTGTCATAGACGCTCGATCTTGGCGGCATTCGTCTCAGCGCCTGGCAATTAGTATAGAAGCACTGTTTCCCACTGTTTCTGAGGCTAATTCTTGAACCGTAAGTCATAGACGCTAGATCTTGGCGGCATTCGTCTCAGCGCCTGGCAATTAGTATAGAAGCACTGTCTTTGACTTCTCTGGATGTTTCCCAGGCGAGCTATTGACAAGTAAATCCTAGACGCTCGATCTTGGTTATTTTCGCTTTCGCGGCTGGCAGCAAAGTTCAGAACCATGTTTCTGTGAATAACTTTTGAACCGTAAGTCACAGACGCTCGCTCTTGGCTGCATTCGTTTCAGCTCGTGGCAGCCAGTCTAAAAAACACTATCTTGGACTTCTCTGGATGTTTCCCAGGCGAGCTATTGGCAGCATGTTCAGAACCACTGTTTCTGAGGCTAATTCTTGAAACGTAAGTCATAGACGCTCGATCTTGGCGGCATTCGTCTCAGCGCCTGGCAATTAGTATAGAAGCACTGTTTCCCACTGTTTCTGAGGCTAATTCTTGAACCGTAAGTCATAGACGCAAGATCTTGGCGGCATTCGTCTCAGCGCCTGGCAATTAGTATAGAAGCACTGTCTTTGACTTCTCTGGATGTTTCCCAGGCGAGCTATTGACAAGTAAATCCTAGACGCTCGATCTTGGTTATTTTCGCTTTCGCGGCTGGCAGCAAAGTTCAGAACCATGTTTCTGTGAATAACTTTTGAACCGTAAGTCACAGACGCTCGCTCTTGGCTGCATTCGTTTCAGCTCGTGGCAGCCAGTCTAAAAAACACTATCTTGGACTTCTCTGGATGTTTCCCAGGCGAGCTATTGGCAGCATGTTCAGAACCACTGTTTCTGAGGCTAATTCTTGAAACGTAAGTCATAGACGCTCGATCTTGGCGGCATTCGTCTCAGCGCCTGGCAATTAGTATAGAAGCACTGTTTCCCACTGTTTCTGAGGCTAATTCTTGAACCGTAAGTCATAGACGCTAGATCTTGGCGGCATTCGTCTCAGCGCCTGGCAATTAGTATAGAAGCACTGTCTTTGACTTCTCTGGATGTTTCCCAGGCGAGCTATTGACAAGTAAATCCTAGACGCTCGATCTTGGTTATTTTCGCTTTCGCGGCTGGCAGCAAAGTTCAGAACCATGTTTCTGTGAATAACTTTTGAACCGTAAGTCACAGACGCTCGCTCTTGGCTGCATTCGTTTCAGCTCGTGGCAGCCAGTCTAAAAAACACAATCTTGGACTTCTCTGGATGTTTCCCAGGCGAGCTATTGGCAGCATGTTCAGAACCACTGTTTCTGAGGCTAATTCTTGAACCGTAAGTCATAGACGCTCGATCTTGGCGGCATTCGTCTCAGCGCCTGGCAATTAGTATAGAAGCACTATTTCCCACTGTTTCTGAGGCTAATTCTTGAACCGTAAGTCATAGACGCTAGATCTTGGCGGCATTCGTCTCAGCGCCTGGCAATTAGTATAGAAGCGCTGTCTTTGACTTCTCTGGATGTTTCCCAGGCGAGCTATTGACAAGTAAATCCTAGACGCTCGATCTTGGTTATTTTCGCTTTCGCGGCTGGCAGCAAAGTTCAGAACCATGTTTCTGTGAATAACTTTTGAACCGTAAGTCACAGACGCTCGCTCTTGGCTGCATTCGTTTCAGCTCGTGGCAGCCAGTCTAAAAAACACTATCTTGGACTTCTCTGGATGTTTCCCAGGCGAGCTATTGGCAGCATGTTCAGAACCACTGTTTCTGAGGCTAATTCTTGAACCGTAAGTCATAGACGCTCGATCTTGGCGGCATTCGTCTCAGCGCCTGGCAATTAGTATAGAAGCACTGTTGCCCACTGTTTCTGAGGCTAATTCTTGAACCGTAAGTCATAGACGCTAGATCTTGGCGGCATTCGTCTCAGCGCCTGGCAATTAGTATAGAAGCACGGTCTTTGACTTCTCTGGATGTTTCCCAGGCGAGCTATTGACAAGTAAATCCTAGACGCTCGATCTTGGTTATTTTCGCTTTCGCGGCTGGCAGCAAAGTTCAGAACCATGTTTCTGTGAATAACTCTTGAACCGTAAGTCAAAGACGCTCGCTCTTGGCTGCATTCGTTTCAGCTCGTGGCAGCCAGTCTAAAAAACACAATCTTGGACCTCTCTGGATGTTTCCCAGGCGAGCTATTGGCAGCATGTTCAGAGGCTAATTCTTGAACCGTAAGTCATAGACGCTCGATCTTGGCGGCATTCGTCTCAGCGCCTGGCAATTAGTATAGAAGCACTGTTTCCCACTGTTTCTGAGGCTAATTCTTGAACCGTAAGTCATAGACGCTAGATCTTGGCGGCATTCGTCTCAGCGCCTGGCAATTAGTATAGAAGCACTGTCTTTGACTTCTCTGGATGTTTCCCAGGCGAGCTATTGACAAGTAAATCCTAGACGCTCGATCTTGGTTATTTTCGCTTTCGCGGCTGGCAGCAAAGTTCAGAACCATGTTTCTGTGAATAACTTTTGAACCGTAAGTCACAGACGCTCGCTCTTGGCTGCATTCGTTTCAGCTCGTGGCAGCCAGTCTAAAAAACACAATCTTGGACTTCTCTGGATGTTTCCCAGGCGAGCTATTGGCAGCATGTTCAGAACCACTGTTTCTGAGGCTAATTCTTGAAACGTAAGTCATAGACGCTCGATCTTGGCGGCATTCGTCTCAGCGCCTGGCAATTAGTATAGAAGCACTGTTTCCCACTGTTTCTGAGGCTAATTCTTGAACCGTAAGTCATAGACGCTAGATCTTGGCGGCATTCGTCTCAGCGCCTGGCAATTAGTATAGAAGCACTGTCTTTGACTTCTCTGGATGTTTCCCAGGCGAGCTATTGACAAGTAAATCCTAGACGCTCGATCTTGGTTATTTTCGCTTTCGCGGCTGGCAGCAAAGTTCAGAACCATGTTTCTGTGAATAACTTTTGAACCGTAAGTCACAGACGCTCGCTCTTGGCTGCATTCGTTTCAGCTCGTGGCAGCCAGTCTAAAAAACACTATCTTGGACTTCTCTGGATGTTTCCCAGGCGAGCTATTGGCAGCATGTTCAGAACCACTGTTTCTGAGGCTAATTCTTGAACCGTAAGTCATAGACGCTCGATCTTGGCGGCATTCCTCTCAGCGCCTGGCAATTAGTATAGAAGCACTGTTTCCCACTGTTTCTGAGGCTAATTCTTGAACCGCAAGTCATAGACGCTAGATCTTGGCGGCATTCGTCTCAGCGCCTGGCAATTAGTATAGAAGCACTGTCTTTGACTTCTCTGGATGTTTCCCAGGCGAGCTATTGACAAGTAAATCCTAGACGCTCGATCTTGGTTATTTTCGCTTTCGCGGCTGGCAGCAAAGTTCAGAACCATGTTTCTGTGAATAACTTTTGAACCGTAAGTCACAGACGCTCGCTCTTGGCTGCATTCGTTTCAGCTCGTGGCAGCCAGTCTAAAAAACACTATCTTGGACTTCTCTGGATGTTTCCCAGGCGAGCTATTGGCAGCATGTTCAGAACCACTGTTTCTGAGGCTAATTCTTGAAACGTAAGTCATAGACGCTCGATCTTGGCGGCATTCGTCTCAGCGCCTGGCAATTAGTATAGAAGCACTGTTTCCCACTGTTTCTGAGGCTAATTCTTGAACCGTAAGTCATAGACGCTAGATCTTGGCGGCATTCGTCTCAGCGCCTGGCAATTAGTATAGAAGCACTGTCTTTGACTTCTCTGGATGTTTCCCAGGCGAGCTATTGACAAGTAAATCCTAGACGCTCGATCTTGGTTATTTTCGCTTTCGCGGCTGGCAGCAAAGTTCAGAACCATGTTTCTGTGAATAACTTTTGAACCGTAAGTCACAGACGCTCGCTCTTGGCTGCATTCGTTTCAGCTCGTGGCAGCCAGTCTAAAAAACACTATCTTGGACTTCTCTGGATGTTTCCCAGGCGAGCTATTGGCAGCATGTTCAGAACCACTGTTTCTGAGGCTAATTCTTGAACCGTGTCATAGACGCTCGATCTTGGCGGCATTCGTCTCAGCGCCTGGCAATTAGTATAGAAGCACTGTTTCCCACTGTTTCTGAGGCTAATTCTTGAACCGTAAGTCATAGACGCAAGATCTTGGCGGCATTCGTCTCAGCGCCTGGCAATTAGTATAGAAGCACTGTCTTTGACTTCTCTGGATGTTTCCCAGGCGAGCTATTGACAAGTAAATCCTAGACGCTCGATCTTGGTTATTTTCGCTTTCGCGGCTGGCAGCAAAGTTCAGAACCATGTTTCTGTGAATAACTTTTGAACCGTAAGTCACAGACGCTCGCTCTTGGCTGCATTCGTTTCAGCTCGTGGCAGCCAGTCTAAAAAAACACAATCTTGGACTTCTCTGGATGTTTCCCAGGCGAGCTATTGGCAGCATGTTCAGAACCACTGTTTCTGAGGCTAATTCTTGAACCGTAAGTCATAGACGCTCGATCTTGGCGGCATTCGTCTCAGCGCCTGGCAATTAGTATAGAAGCACTATTTCCCACTGTTTCTGAGGCTAATTCTTGAACCGTAAGTCATAGACGCTAGATCTTGGCGGCATTCGTCTCAGCGCCTGGCAATTAGTATAGAAGCGCTGTCTTTGACTTCTCTGGATGTTTCCCAGGCGAGCTATTGACAAGTAAATCCTAGACGCTCGATCTTGGTTATTTTCGCTTTCGCGGCTGGCAGCAAAGTTCAGAACCATGTTTCTGTGAATAACTTTTGAACCGTAAGTCACAGACGCTCGCTCTTGGCTGCATTCGTTTCAGCTCGTGGCAGCCAGTCTAAAAAACACTATCTTGGACTTCTCTGGATGTTTCCCAGGCGAGCTATTGGCAGCATGTTCAGAACCACTGTTTCTGAGGCTAATTCTTGAACCGTAAGTCATAGACGCTCGATCTTGGCGGCATTCGTCTCAGCGCCTGGCAATTAGTATAGAAGCACTGTTGCCCACTGTTTCTGAGGCTAATTCTTGAACCGTAAGTCATAGACGCTAGATCTTGGCGGCATTCGTCTCAGCGCCTGGCAATTAGTATAGAAGCACGGTCTTTGACTTCTCTGGATGTTTCCCAGGCGAGCTATTGACAAGTAAATCCTAGACGCTCGATCTTGGTTATTTTCGCTTTCGCGGCTGGCAGCAAAGTTCAGAACCATGTTTCTGTGAATAACTCTTGAACCGTAAGTCAAAGACGCTCGCTCTTGGCTGCATTCGTTTCAGCTCGTGGCAGCCAGTCTAAAAAACACAATCTTGGACCTCTCTGGATGTTTCCCAGGCGAGCTATTGGCAGCATGTTCAGAGGCTAATTCTTGAACCGTAAGTCATAGACGCTCGATCTTGGCGGCATTCGTCTCAGCGCCTGGCAATTAGTATAGAAGCACTGTTTCCCACTGTTTCTGAGGCTAATTCTTGAACCGTAAGTCATAGACGCTAGATCTTGGCGGCATTCGTCTCAGCGCCTGGCAATTAGTATAGAAGCACGGTCTTTGACTTCTCTGGATGTTTCCCAGGCGAGCTATTGACAAGTAAATCCTAGACGCTCGATCTTGGTTATTTTCGCTTTCGCGGCTGGCAGCAAAGTTCAGAACCATGTTTCTGTGAATAACTCTTGAACCGTAAGTCAAAGACGCTCGCTCTTGGCTGCATTCGTTTCAGCTCGTGGCAGCCAGTCTAAAAAACACAATCTTGGACCTCTCTGGATGTTTCCCAGGCGAGCTATTGGCAGCATGTTCAGAGGCTAATTCTTGAACCGTAAGTCATAGACGCTCGATCTTGGCGGCATTCGTCTCAGCGCCTGGCAATTAGTATAGAAGCACTGTTTCCCACTGTTTCTGAGGCTAATTCTTGAACCGTAAGTCATAGACGCTAGATCTTGGCGGCATTCGTCTCAGCGCCTGGCAATTAGTATAGAAGCACTGTCTTTGACTTCTCTGGATGTTTCCCAGGCGAGCTATTGACAAGTAAATCCTAGACGCTCGATCTTGGTTATTTTCGCTTTCGCGGCTGGCAGCAAAGTTCAGAACCATGTTTCTGTGAATAACTTTTGAACCGTAAGTCACAGACGCTCGCTCTTGGCTGCATTCGTTTCAGCTCGTGGCAGCCAGTCTAAAAAACACAATCTTGGACTTCTCTGGATGTTTCCCAGGCGAGCTATTGGCAGCATGTTCAGAACCACTGTTTCTGAGGCTAATTCTTGAACCGTAAGTCATAGACGCTCGATCTTGGCGGCATTCGTCTCAGCGCCTGGCAATTAGTATAGAAGCACTGTTGCCCACTGTTTCTGAGGCTAATTCTTGAACCGTAAGTCATAGACGCTAGATCTTGGCGGCATTCGTCTCAGCGCCTGGCAATTAGTATAGAAGCACGGTCTTTGACTTCTCTGGATGTTTCCCAGGCGAGCTATTGACAAGTAAATCCTAGACGCTCGATCTTGGTTATTTTCGCTTTCGCGGCTGGCAGCAAAGTTCAGAACCATGTTTCTGTGAATAACTCTTGAACCGTAAGTCAAAGACGCTCGCTCTTGGCTGCATTCGTTTCAGCTCGTGGCAGCCAGTCTAAAAAACACAATCTTGGACCTCTCTGGATGTTTCCCAGGCGAGCTATTGGCAGCATGTTCAGAGGCTAATTCTTGAACCGTAAGTCATAGACGCTCGATCTTGGCGGCATTCGTCTCAGCGCCTGGCAATTAGTATAGAAGCACTGTTTCCCACTGTTTCTGAGGCTAATTCTTGAACCGTAAGTCATAGACGCTAGATCTTGGCGGCATTCGTCTCAGCGCCTGGCAATTAGTATAGAAGCACTGTCTTTGACTTCTCTGGATGTTTCCCAGGCGAGCTATTGACAAGTAAATCCTAGACGCTCGATCTTGGTTATTTTCGCTTTCGCGGCTGGCAGCAAAGTTCAGAACCATGTTTCTGTGAATAACTTTTGAACCGTAAGTCACAGACGCTCGCTCTTGGCTGCATTCGTTTCAGCTCGTGGCAGCCAGTCTAAAAAACACAATCTTGGACTTCTCTGGATGTTTCCCAGGCGAGCTATTGGCAGCATGTTCAGAACCACTGTTTCTGAGGCTAATTCTTGAAACGTAAGTCATAGACGCTCGATCTTGGCGGCATTCGTCTCAGCGCCTGGCAATTAGTATAGAAGCACTGTTTCCCACTGTTTCTGAGGCTAATTCTTGAACCGTAAGTCATAGACGCTAGATCTTGGCGGCATTCGTCTCAGCGCCTGGCAATTAGTATAGAAGCACTGTCTTTGACTTCTCTGGATGTTTCCCAGGCGAGCTATTGACAAGTAAATCCTAGACGCTCGATCTTGGTTATTTTCGCTTTCGCGGCTGGCAGCAAAGTTCAGAACCATGTTTCTGTGAATAACTTTTGAACCGTAAGTCACAGACGCTCGCTCTTGGCTGCATTCGTTTCAGCTCGTGGCAGCCAGTCTAAAAAACACTATCTTGGACTTCTCTGGATGTTTCCCAGGCGAGCTATTGGCAGCATGTTCAGAACCACTGTTTCTGAGGCTAATTCTTGAACCGTAAGTCATAGACGCTCGATCTTGGCGGCATTCCTCTCAGCGCCTGGCAATTAGTATAGAAGCACTGTTTCCCACTGTTTCTGAGGCTAATTCTTGAACCGTAAGTCATAGACGCTAGATCTTGGCGGCATTCGTCTCAGCGCCTGGCAATTAGTATAGAAGCACGGTCTTTGACTTCTCTGGATGTTTCCCAGGCGAGCTATTGACAAGTAAATCCTAGACGCTCGATCTTGGTTATTTTCGCGGCTGGCAGCAAAGTTCAGAACCATGTTTCTGTGAATAACTCTTGAACCGTAAGTCACAGACGCTCGCTCTTGGCTGCATTCGTTTCAGCTCGTGGCAGCCAGTCTAAAAAACACAATCTTGGACCTCTCTGGATGTTTCCCAGGCGAGCTATTGGCAGCATGTTCAGAGGCTAATTCTTGAACCGTAAGTCATAGACGCTCGATCTTGGCGGCATTCGTCTCAGCGCCTGGCAATTAGTATAGAAGCACTGTTTCCCACTGTTTCTGAGGCTAATTCTTGAACCGTAAGTCATAGACGCTAGATCTTGGCGGCATTCGTCTCAGCGCCTGGCAATTAGTATAGAAGCACTGTCTTTGACTTCTCTGGATGTTTCCCAGGCGAGCTATTGACAAGTAAATCCTAGACGCTCGATCTTGGTTATTTTCGCTTTCGCGGCTGGCAGCAAAGTTCAGAACCATGTTTCTGTGAATAACTCTTGAACCGTAAGTCACAGACGCTCGCTCTTGGCTGCATTCGTTTCAGCTCGTAGCAGCCAGTCTAAAAAACACAATCTTGGACTTCTCTGGATGTTTCCCAGGCGAGCTATTGGCAGCATATTCAGAACCACTGTTTCTGAGGCTAATTCTTGAACCGTAAGTCATAGACGCTCGATCTTGGCGGCATTCGTCTCAGCGCCTGGCAATTAGTATAGAAGCACTGTTTCCCACTGTTTCTGAGGCTAATTTTTGAACCGTAAGTCATAGACGCTAGATCTTGGCGGCATTCGTCTCAGCGCCTGGCAATTAGTATCGAAGCACTGTCTTTGACTTCTCTGGATGTTTCCCAGGCGAGCTATTGACAAGTAAATCCTAGACGCTCGATCTTGGTTATTTTCGCTTTCGCGGCTGGCAGCAAAGTTCAGAACCATGTTTCTGTGAATAACTCTTGAACCGTAAGTCACAGACGCTCGCTCTTGGCTGCATTCGTTTCAGCTCGTGGCAGCCAGTCTAAAAAACACTATCTTGGACTTCTCTGGATGTTTCCCAGGCGAGCTTTTGGCAGCATGTTCAGAACCACTGTTTCTGAGGCTAATTCTTGAACCGTAAGTCATAGACGCTCGATCTTGGCGGCATTCGTCTCAGCGCCTGGCAATTAGTATAGAAGCACTGTTTCCCACTGTTTCTGAGGCTAATTCTTGAACCGTAAGTCATAGACGCTCGATCTTGGCGGCATTCGTCTCAGCGCCTGGCAATTAGTATAGAAGCACTGTTTCCCACTGTTTCTGAGGCTAATTCTTGAACCGTAAGTCATAGACGCTAGATCGTGGCGGCATTCGTCTCAGCGCCTGGCAATTAGTATAGAAGCACTGTCTTTGACTTCTCTGGATGTTTCCCAGGCGAGCTATTGACAAGTAAATCCTAGACGCTCGATCTTGGTTATTTTCGCTTTCGCGGCTGGCAGCAAAGTTCAGAACCATGTTTCTGTGAATAACTCTTGAACCGTAAGTCACAGACGCTCGCTCTTGGCTGCATTCGTTTCAGCTCGTGGCAGCCAGTCTAAAAAACACAATCTTGGACTTCTCTGGATGTTTCCCAGGCGAGCTATTGGCAGCATGTTCAGAACCACTGTTTCTGAGGCTAATTCTTGAACCGTAAGTCATAGACGCTCGATCTTGGCGGCATTCGTCTCAGCGCCTGGCAATTAGTATAGAAGCACTGTCTTTGACTTCTCTGGATGTTTCCCAGGCGAGCTATTGACAAGTAAATCCTAGACGCTCGATCTTGGTTATTTTCGCTTTCGCGGCTGGCAGCAAAGTTCAGAACCATGTTTCTGTGAATAACTTTTGAACCGTAAGTCACAGACGCTCGCTCTTGGCTGCATTCGTTTCAGCTCGTGGCAGCCAGTCTAAAAAACACAATCTTGGACTTCTCTGGATGTTTCCCAGGCGAGCTATTGGCAGCATGTTCAGAACCACTGTTTCTGAGGCTAATTCTTGAACCGTAAGTCATAGACGCTCGATCTTGGCGGCATTCGTCTCAGCGCCTGGCAATTAGTATAGAAGCACTATTTCCCACTGTTTCTGAGGCTAATTCTTGAACCGTAAGTCATAGACGCTAGATCTTGGCGGCATTCGTCTCAGCGCCTGGCAATTAGTATAGAAGCACTGTCTTTGACTTCTCTGGATGTTTCCCAGGCGAGCTATTGACAAGTAAATCCTAGACGCTCGATCTTGGTTATTTTCGCTTTCGCGGCTGGCAGCAAAGTTCAGAACCATGTTTCTGTGAATAACTTTTGAACCGTAAGTCACAGACGCTCGCTCTTGGCTGCATTCGTTTCAGCTCGTGGCAGCCAGTCTAAAAAAACACAATCTTGGACTTCTCTGGATGTTTCCCAGGCGAGCTATTGGCAGCATGTTCAGAACCACTGTTTCTGAGGCTAATTCTTGAACCGTAAGTCATAGACGCTAGATCTTGGCGGCATTCGTCTCAGCGCCTGGCAATTAGTATAGAAGCACTGTCTTTGACTTCTCTGGATGTTTCCCAGGCGAGCTATTGACAAGTAAATCCTAGACGCTCGATCTTGGTTATTTTCGCTTTCGCGGCTGGCAGCAAAGTTCAGAACCATGTTTCTGTGAATAACTCTTGAACCGTAAGTCACAGACGCTCGCTCTTGGCTGCATTCGTTTCAGCTCGTGGCAGCCAGTCTAAAAAACACAATCTTGGACTTCTCTGGATGTTTCCCAGGCGAGCTATTGGCAGCATGTTCAGAACCACTGTTTCTGAGGCTAATTCTTGAACCGTAAGTCATAGACGCTCGATCTTGGCGGCATTCGTCTCAGCGCCTGGCAATTAGTATAGAAGCACTGTTTCCCACTGTTTCTGAGGCTAATTCTTGAACCGTAAGTCATAGACGCTAGATCTTGGCGGCATTCGTCTCAGCGCCTGGCAATTAGTATAGAAGCACTGTCTTTGACTTCTCTGGATGTTTCCCAGGCGAGCTATTGACAAGTAAATCCTAGACGCTCGATCTTGGTTATTTTCGCTTTCGCGGCTGGCAGCAAAGTTCAGAACCATGTTTCTGTGAATAACTCTTGAACCGTAAGTCACAGACGCTCGCTCTTGGCTGCATTCGTTTCAGCTCGTGGCAGCCAGTCTAAAAAACACAATCTTGGACTTCTCTGGATGTTTCCCAGGCGAGCTATTGGCAGCATGTTCAGAACCACTGTTTCTGAGGCTAATTCTTGAACCGTAAGTCATAGACGCTCGATCTTGGCGGCATTCGTCTCAGCGCCTGGCAATTAGTATAGAAGCACTGTTTCCCACTGTTCTGAGGCTAATTCTTGAACCGTAAGTCATAGACGCTCGATCTTGGCGGCATTCGTCTCAGCGCCTGGCAATTAGTATAGAAGCACTGTTTCCCACTGTTTCTGAGGCTAATTCTTGAACCGTAAGTCATAGACGCTAGATCGTGGCGGCATTCGTCTCAGCGCCTGGCAATTAGTATAGAAGCACTGTCTTTGACTTCTCTGGATGTTTCCCAGGCGAGCTATTGACAAGTAAATCCTAGACGCTCGATCTTGGTTATTTTCGCTTTCGCGGCTGGCAGCAAAGTTCAGAACCATGTTTCTGTGAATAACTTTTGAACCGTAAGTCACAGACGCTCGCTCTTGGCTGCATTCGTTTCAGCTCGTGGCAGCCAGTCTAAAAAACACAATCTTGGACTTCTCTGGATGTTTCCCAGGCGAGCTATTGGCAGCATGTTCAGAACCACTGTTTCTGAGGCTAATTCTTGAACCGTAAGTCATAGACGCTCGATCTTGGCGGCATTCGTCTCAGCGCCTGGCAATTAGTATAGAAGCACTATTTCCCACTGTTTCTGAGGCTAATTCTTGAACCGTAAGTCATAGACGCTAGATCTTGGCGGCATTCGTCTCAGCGCCTGGCAATTAGTATAGAAGCACTGTCTTTGACTTCTCTGGATGTTTCCCAGGCGAGCTATTGACAAGTAAATCCTAGACGCTCGATCTTGGTTATTTTCGCTTTCGCGGCTGGCAGCAAAGTTCAGAACCATGTTTCTGTGAATAACTCTTGAACCGTAAGTCACAGACGCTCGCTCTTGGCTGCATTCGTTTCAGCTCGTGGCAGCCAGTCTAAAAAACACAATCTTGGACTTCTCTGGATGTTTCCCAGGCGAGCTATTGGCAGCATGTTCAGAACCACTGTTTCTGAGGCTAATTCTTGAACCGTAAGTCATAGACGCTCGATCTTGGCGGCATTCGTCTCAGCGCCTGGCAATTAGTATAGAAGCACTGTTTCCCACTGTTTCTGAGGCTAATTCTTGAACCGTAAGTCATAGACGCTCGATCTTGGCGGCATTCGTCTCAGCGCCTGGCAATTAGTATAGAAGCACTGTTTCCCACTGTTTCTGAGGCTAATTCTTGAACCGTAAGTCATAGACGCTAGATCGTGGCGGCATTCGTCTCAGCGCCTGGCAATTAGTATAGAAGCACTGTCTTTGACTTCTCTGGATGTTTCCCAGGCGAGCTATTGACAAGTAAATCCTAGACGCTCGATCTTGGTTATTTTCGCTTTCGCGGCTGGCAGCAAAGTTCAGAACCATGTTTCTGTGAATAACTTTTGAACCGTAAGTCACAGACGCTCGCTCTTGGCTGCATTCGTTTCAGCTCGTGGCAGCCAGTCTAAAAAACACAATCTTGGACTTCTCTGGATGTTTCCCAGGCGAGCTATTGGCAGCATGTTCAGAACCACTGTTTCTGAGGCTAATTCTTGAACCGTAAGTCATAGACGCTCGATCTTGGCGGCATTCGTCTCAGCGCCTGGCAATTAGTATAGAAGCACTATTTCCCACTGTTTCTGAGGCTAATTCTTGAACCGTAAGTCATAGACGCTAGATCTTGGCGGCATTCGTCTCAGCGCCTGGCAATTAGTATAGAAGCACTGTCTTTGACTTCTCTGGATGTTTCCCAGGCGAGCTATTGACAAGTAAATCCTAGACGCTCGATCTTGGTTATTTTCGCTTTCGCGGCTGGCAGCAAAGTTCAGAACCATGTTTCTGTGAATAACTTTTGAACCGTAAGTCACAGACGCTCGCTCTTGGCTGCATTCGTTTCAGCTCGTGGCAGCCAGTCTAAAAAACACAATCTTGGACTTCTCTGGATGTTTCCCAGGCGAGCTATTGGCAGCATGTTCAGAACCACTGTTTCTGAGGCTAATTCTTGAACCGTAAGTCATAGACGCTAGATCTTGGCGGCATTCGTCTCAGCGCCTGGCAATTAGTATAGAAGCACTGTCTTTGACTTCTCTGGATGTTTCCCAGGCGAGCTATTGACAAGTAAATCCTAGACGCTCGATCTTGGTTATTTTCGCTTTCGCGGCTGGCAGCAAAGTTCAGAACCATGTTTCTGTGAATAACTCTTGAACCGTAAGTCACAGACGCTCGCTCTTGGCTGCATTCGTTTCAGCTCGTGGCAGCCAGTCTAAAAAACACAATCTTGGACTTCTCTGGATGTTTCCCAGGCGAGCTATTGGCAGCATGTTCAGAACCACTGTTTCTGAGGCTAATTCTTGAACCGTAAGTCATAGACGCTCGATCTTGGCGGCATTCGTCTCAGCGCCTGGCAATTAGTATAGAAGCACTGTTTCCCACTGTTTCTGAGGCTAATTCTTGAACCGTAAGTCATAGACGCTAGATCTTGGCGGCATTCGTCTCAGCGCCTGGCAATTAGTATAGAAGCACTGTCTTTGACTTCTCTGGATGTTTCCCAGGCGAGCTATTGACAAGTAAATCCTAGACGCTCGATCTTGGTTATTTTCGCTTTCGCGGCTGGCAGCAAAGTTCAGAACCATGTTTCTGTGAATAACTCTTGAACCGTAAGTCACAGACGCTCGCTCTTGGCTGCATTCGTTTCAGCTCGTGGCAGCCAGTCTAAAAAACACAATCTTGGACTTCTCTGGATGTTTCCCAGGCGAGCTATTGGCAGCATGTTCAGAACCACTGTTTCTGAGGCTAATTCTTGAACCGTAAGTCATAGACGCTCGATCTTGGCGGCATTCGTCTCAGCGCCTGGCAATTAGTATAGAAGCACTGTTTCCCACTGTTTCTGAGGCTAATTCTTGAACCGTAAGTCATAGACGCTAGATCGTGGCGGCATTCGTCTCAGCGCCTGGCAATTAGTATAGAAGCACTGTCTTTGACTTCTCTGGATGTTTCCCAGGCGAGCTATTGACAAGTAAATCCTAGACGCTCGATCTTGGTTATTTTCGCTTTCGCGGCTGGCAGCAAAGTTCAGAACCATGTTTCTGTGAATAACTTTTGAACCGTAAGTCACAGACGCTCGCTCTTGGCTGCATTCGTTTCAGCTCGTGGCAGCCAGTCTAAAAAACACAATCTTGGACTTCTCTGGATGTTTCCCAGGCGAGCTATTGGCAGCATGTTCAGAACCACTGTTTCTGAGGCTAATTCTTGAAACGTAAGTCATAGACGCTCGATCTTGGCGGCATTCGTCTCAGCGCCTGGCAATTAGTATAGAAGCACTGTTTCCCACTGTTTCTGAGGCTAATTCTTGAACCGTAAGTCATAGACGCTAGATCTTGGCGGCATTCGTCTCAGCGCCTGGCAATTAGTATAGAAGCACTGTCTTTGACTTCTCTGGATGTTTCCCAGGCGAGCTATTGACAAGTAAATCCTAGACGCTCGATCTTGGTTATTTTCGCTTTCGCGGCTGGCAGCAAAGTTCAGAACCATGTTTCTGTGAATAACTTTTGAACCTTAAGTCACAGACGCTCGCTCTTGGCTGCATTCGTTTCAGCTCGTGGCAGCCAGTCTAAAAAACACTATCTTGGACTTCTCTGGATGTTTCCCAGGCGAGCTATTGGCAGCATGTTCAGAACCACTGTTTCTGAGGCTAATTCTTGAACCGTGTCATAGACGCTCGATCTTGGCGGCATTCGTCTCAGCGCCTGGCAATTAGTATAGAAGCACTGTTTCCCACTGTTTCTGAGGCTAATTCTTGAACCGTAAGTCATAGACGCTAGATCTTGGCTGCATTCGTCTCAGCGCCTGGCAATTAGTATAGAAGCACTGTCTTTGACTTCTCTGGATGTTTCCCAGGCGAGCTATTGACAAGTAAATCCTAGACGCTCGATCTTGGTTATTTTCGCTTTCGCGGCTGGCAGCAAAGTTCAGAACCATGTTTCTGTGAATAACTTTTGAACCGTAAGTCACAGACGCTCGCTCTTGGCTGCATTCGTTTCAGCTCGTGGCAGCCAGTATAAAAAACACAATCTTGGACCTCTCTGGATGTTTCCCAGGCGAGCTATTGGCAGCATGTTCAGAGGCTAATTCTTGAACCGTAAGTCATAGACGCTCGATCTTGGCGGCATTCGTCTCAGCGCCTGGCAATTAGTATAGAAGCACTGTTTCCCACTGTTTCTGAGGCTAATTCTTGAACCGTAAGTCATAGACGCTCGATCTTGGCGGCATTCGTCTCAGCGCCTGGCAATTAGTATAGAAGCACTGTTTCCCACTGTTTCTGAGGCTAATTCTTGAACCGTAAGTCATAGACGCTAGATCGTGGCGGCATTCGTCTCAGCGCCTGGCAATTAGTATAGAAGCACTGTCTTTGACTTCTCTGGATGTTTCCCAGGCGAGCTATTGACAAGTAAATCCTAGACGCTCGATCTTGGTTATTTTCGCTTTCGCGGCTGGCAGCAAAGTTCAGAACCATGTTTCTGTGAATAACTTTTGAACCGTAAGTCACAGACGCTCGCTCTTGGCTGCATTCGTTTCAGCTCGTGGCAGCCAGTCTAAAAAACACAATCTTGGACTTCTCTGGATGTTTCCCAGGCGAGCTATTGGCAGCATTTTCAGAACCACTGTTTCTGAGGCTAATTCTTGAAACGTAAGTCATAGACGCTCGATCTTGGCGGCATTCGTCTCAGCGCCTGGCAATTAGTATAGAAGCACTGTTTCCCACTGTTTCTGAGGCTAATTCTTGAACCGTAAGTCATAGACGCTAGATCTTGGCGGCATTCGTCTCAGCGCCTGGCAATTAGTATAGAAGCACTGTCTTTGACTTCTCTGGATGTTTCCCAGGCGAGCTATTGACAAGTAAATCCTAGACGCTCGATCTTGGTTATTTTCGCTTTCGCGGCTGGCAGCAAAGTTCAGAACCATGTTTCTGTGAATAACTTTTGAACCGTAAGTCACAGACGCTCGCTCTTGGCTGCATTCGTTTCAGCTCGTGGCAGCCAGTCTAAAAAACACAATATTGGACTTCTCTGGATGTTTCCCAGGCGAGCTATTGGCAGCATGTTCAGAACCACTGTTTCTGAGGCTAATTCTTGAACCGTAAGTCATAGACGCTCGATCTTGGCGGCATTCGTCTCAGCGCCTGGCAATTAGTATAGAAGCACTATTTCCCACTGTTTCTGAGGCTAATTCTTGAACCGTAAGTCATAGACGCTAGATCTTGGCGGCATTCGTCTCAGCGCCTGGCAATTAGTATAGAAGCACTGTCTTTGACTTCTCTGGATGTTTCCCAGGCGAGCTATTGAAAAGTAAATCCTAGACGCTCGATCTTGGTTATTTTCGCTTTCGCGGCTGGCAGCAAAGTTCAGAACCATGTTTCTGTGAATAACTTTTGAACCGTAAGTCACAGACGCTCGCTCTTGGCTGCATTCGTTTCAGCTCGTGGCAGCCAGTCTAAAAAACACTATCTTGGACTTCTCTGGATGTTTCCCAGGCGAGCTATTGGCAGCATGTTCAGAACCACTGTTTCTGAGGCTAATTCTTGAACCGTAAGTCATAGACGCTCGATCTTGGCGGCATTCGTCTCAGCGCCTGGCAATTAGTATAGAAGCACTGTTTCCCACTGTTTCTGAGGCTAATTCTTGAACCGTAAGTCATAGACGCTAGATCTTGGCGGCATTCGTCTCAGCGCCTGGCAATTAGTATAGAAGCACGGTCTTTGACTTCTCTGGATGTTTCCCAGGCGAGCTATTGACAAGTAAATCCTAGACGCTCGATCTTGGTTATTTTCGCTTTCGCGGCTGGCAGCAAAGTTCAGAACCATGTTTCTGTGAATAACTCTTGAACCGTAAGTCACAGACGCTCGCTCTTGGCTGCATTCGTTTCAGCTCGTGGCAGCCAGTCTAAAAAACACAATCTTGGACCTCTCTGGATGTTTCCCAGGCGAGCTATTGGCAGCATGTTCAGAGGCTAATTCTTGAACCGTAAGTCATAGACGCTCGATCTTGGCGGCATTCGTCTCAGCGCCTGGCAATTAGTATAGAAGCACTGTTTCCCACTGTTTCTGAGGCTAATTCTTGAACCGTAAGTCATAGACGCTAGATCTTGGCGGCATTCGTCTCAGCGCCTGGCAATTAGTATAGAAGCACTGTTTCCCACTGTTTCTGAGGCTAATTCTTGAACCGTAAGTCATAGACGCTCGATCTTGGCGGCATTCGTCTCAGCGCCTGGCAATTAGTATAGAAGCACTGTTTCCCACTGTTTCTGAGGCTAATTCTTGAACCGTAAGTCATAGACGCTAGATCTTGGCGGCATTCGTCTCAGCGCCTGGCAATTAGTATAGAAGCACTGTCTTTGACTTCTCTGGATGTTTCCCAGGCGAGCTATTGACAAGTAAATCCTAGACGCTCGATCTTGGTTATTTTCGCTTTCGCGGCTGGCAGCAAAGTTCAGAACCATGTTTCTGTGAATAACTTTTGAACCGTAAGTCACAGACGCTCGCTCTTGGCTGCATTCGTTTCAGCTCGTGGCAGCCAGTCTAAAAAACACAATATTGGACTTCTCTGGATGTTTCCCAGGCGAGCTATTGGCAGCATGTTCAGAACCACTGTTTCTGAGGCTAATTCTTGAACCGTAAGTCATAGACGCTCGATCTTGGCGGCATTCGTCTCAGCGCCTGGCAATTAGTATAGAAGCACTATTTCCCACTGTTTCTGAGGCTAATTCTTGAACCGTAAGTCATAGACGCTAGATCTTGGCGGCATTCGTCTCAGCGCCTGGCAATTAGTATAGAAGCACTGTCTTTGACTTCTCTGGATGTTTCCCAGGCGAGCTATTGAAAAGTAAATCCTAGACGCTCGATCTTGGTTATTTTCGCTTTCGCGGCTGGCAGCAAAGTTCAGAACCATGTTTCTGTGAATAACTTTTGAACCGTAAGTCACAGACGCTCGCTCTTGGCTGCATTCGTTTCAGCTCGTGGCAGCCAGTCTAAAAAACACTATCTTGGACTTCTCTGGATGTTTCCCAGGCGAGCTATTGGCAGCATGTTCAGAACCACTGTTTCTGAGGCTAATTCTTGAACCGTAAGTCATAGACGCTCGATCTTGGCGGCATTCGTCTCAGCGCCTGGCAATTAGTATAGAAGCACTGTTTCCCACTGTTTCTGAGGCTAATTCTTGAACCGTAAGTCATAGACGCTAGATCTTGGCGGCATTCGTCTCAGCGCCTGGCAATTAGTATAGAAGCACGGTCTTTGACTTCTCTGGATGTTTCCCAGGCGAGCTATTGACAAGTAAATCCTAGACGCTCGATCTTGGTTATTTTCGCTTTCGCGGCTGGCAGCAAAGTTCAGAACCATGTTTCTGTGAATAACTCTTGAACCGTAAGTCACAGACGCTCGCTCTTGGCTGCATTCGTTTCAGCTCGTGGCAGCCAGTCTAAAAAACACAATCTTGGACCTCTCTGGATGTTTCCCAGGCGAGCTATTGGCAGCATGTTCAGAGGCTAATTCTTGAACCGTAAGTCATAGACGCTCGATCTTGGCGG
The DNA here is from genome assembly GCF_050947455.1 of Rhinoderma darwinii. Classification (NCBI taxonomy): domain Eukaryota; kingdom Metazoa; phylum Chordata; class Amphibia; order Anura; family Rhinodermatidae; genus Rhinoderma; species Rhinoderma darwinii. The sequence continues at coordinate 4,765 of NW_027461893.1, read as the reverse complement.
CATTCGTCTCAGCGCCTGGCAATTAGTATAGAAGCACTGTTTCCCACTGTTTCTGAGGCTAATTCTTGAACCGTAAGTCATAGACGCTAGATCTTGGCGGCATTCGTCTCAGCGCCTGGCAATTAGCATAGAAGCACTGTCTTTGACTTCTCTGGATGTTTCCCAGGCGAGCTATTGACAAGTAAATCCTAGACGCTCGATCTTGGTTATTTTCGCTTTCGCGGCTGGCAGCAAAGTTCAGAACCATGTTTCTGTGAATAACTTTTGAACCGTAAGTCACAGACGCTCGCTCTTGGCTGCATTCGTTTCAGCTCGTGGCAGCCAGTCTAAAAAACACAATCTTGGACTTCTCTGGATGTTTCCCAGGCGAGCTATTGGCAGCATGTTCAGAACCACTGTTTCTGAGGCTAATTCTTGAACCGTAAGTCATAGACGCTCGATCTTGGCGGCATTCGTCTCAGCGCCTGGCAATTAGTATAGAATCACTGTCTTTGACTTCTCTGGATGTTTCCCAGGCGAGCTATTGAAAAGTAAATCCTAGACGCTCGATCTTGGTTATTTTCGCTTTCGCGGCTGGCAGCAAAGTTCAGAACCATGTTTCTGTGAATAACTTTTGAACCGTAAGTCACAGACGCTCGCTCTTGGCTGCATTCGTTTCAGCTCGTGGCAGCCAGTCTAAAAAACACTATCTTGGACTTCTCTGGATGTTTCCCAGGCGAGCTATTGGCAGCATGTTCAGAACCACTGTTTCTGAGGCTAATTCTTGAACCGTAAGTCATAGACGCTCGATCTTGGCGGCATTCGTCTCAGCGCCTGGCAATTAGTATAGAAGCACTGTTTCCCACTGTTTCTGAGGCTAATTCTTGAACCGTAAGTCATAGACGCTAGATCTTGGCGGCATTCGTCTCAGCGCCAGGCAATTAGTATAGAAGCACGGTCTTTGACTTCTCTGGATGTTTCCCAGGCGAGCTATTGACAAGTAAATCCTAGACGCTCGATCTTGGTTATTTTCGCTTTCGCGGCTGGCAGCAAAGTTCAGAACCATGTTTCTGTGAATAACTCTTGAACCGTAAGTCACAGACGCTCGCTCTTGGCTGCATTCGTTTCAGCTCGTGGCAGCCAGTCTAAAAAACACAATCTTGGACCTCTCTGGATGTTTCCCAGGCGAGCTATTGGCAGCATGTTCAGAGGCTAATTCTTGAACCGTAAGTCATAGACGCTCGATCTTGGCGGCATTCGTCTCAGCGCCTGGCAATTAGTATAGAAGCACTGTTTCCCACTGTTTCTGAGGCTAATTCTTGAACCGTAAGTCATAGACGCTAGATCTTGGCGGCATTCGTCTCAGCGCCTGGCAATTAGTATAGAAGCACTGTTTCCCACTGTTTCTGAGGCTAATTCTTGAACCGTAAGTCATAGACGCTCGATCTTGGCGGCATTCGTCTCAGCGCCTGGCAATTAGTATAGAAGCACTGTTTCCCACTGTTTCTGAGGCTAATTCTTGAACCGTAAGTCATAGACGCTAGATCTTGGCGGCATTCGTCTCAGCGCCTGGCAATTAGTATAGAAGCACTGTCTTTGACTTCTCTGGATGTTTCCCAGGCGAGCTATTGACAAGTAAATCCTAGACGCTCGATCTTGGTTATTTTCGCTTTCGCGGCTGGCAGCAAAGTTCAGAACCATGTTTCTGTGAATAACTTTTGAACCGTAAGTCACAGACGCTCGCTCTTGGCTGCATTCGTTTCAGCTCGTGGCAGCCAGTCTAAAAAACACAATATTGGACTTCTCTGGATGTTTCCCAGGCGAGCTATTGGCAGCATGTTCAGAACCACTGTTTCTGAGGCTAATTCTTGAACCGTAAGTCATAGACGCTCGATCTTGGCGGCATTCGTCTCAGCGCCTGGCAATTAGTATAGAAGCACTATTTCCCACTGTTTCTGAGGCTAATTCTTGAACCGTAAGTCATAGACGCTAGATCTTGGCGGCATTCGTCTCAGCGCCTGGCAATTAGTATAGAAGCACTGTCTTTGACTTCTCTGGATGTTTCCCAGGCGAGCTATTGAAAAGTAAATCCTAGACGCTCGATCTTGGTTATTTTCGCTTTCGCGGCTGGCAGCAAAGTTCAGAACCATGTTTCTGTGAATAACTTTTGAACCGTAAGTCACAGACGCTCGCTCTTGGCTGCATTCGTTTCAGCTCGTGGCAGCCAGTCTAAAAAACACTATCTTGGACTTCTCTGGATGTTTCCCAGGCGAGCTATTGGCAGCATGTTCAGAACCACTGTTTCTGAGGCTAATTCTTGAACCGTAAGTCATAGACGCTCGATCTTGGCGGCATTCGTCTCAGCGCCTGGCAATTAGTATAGAAGCACTGTTTCCCACTGTTTCTGAGGCTAATTCTTGAACCGTAAGTCATAGACGCTAGATCTTGGCGGCATTCGTCTCAGCGCCTGGCAATTAGTATAGAAGCACGGTCTTTGACTTCTCTGGATGTTTCCCAGGCGAGCTATTGACAAGTAAATCCTAGACGCTCGATCTTGGTTATTTTCGCTTTCGCGGCTGGCAGCAAAGTTCAGAACCATGTTTCTGTGAATAACTCTTGAACCGTAAGTCACAGACGCTCGCTCTTGGCTGCATTCGTTTCAGCTCGTGGCAGCCAGTCTAAAAAACACAATCTTGGACCTCTCTGGATGTTTCCCAGGCGAGCTATTGGCAGCATGTTCAGAGGCTAATTCTTGAACCGTAAGTCATAGACGCTCGATCTTGGCGGCATTCGTCTCAGCGCCTGGCAATTAGTATAGAAGCACTGTTTCCCACTGTTTCTGAGGCTAATTCTTGAACCGTAAGTCATAGACGCTAGATCTTGGCGGCATTCGTCTCAGCGCCTGGCAATTAGCATAGAAGCACTGTCTTTGACTTCTCTGGATGTTTCCCAGGCGAGCTATTGACAAGTAAATCCTAGACGCTCGATCTTGGTTATTTTCGCTTTCGCGGCTGGCAGCAAAGTTCAGAACCATGTTTCTGTGAATAACTTTTGAACCGTAAGTCACAGACGCTCGCTCTTGGCTGCATTCGTTTCAGCTCGTGGCAGCCAGTCTAAAAAACACAATCTTGGACTTCTCTGGATGTTTCCCAGGCGAGCTATTGGCAGCATGTTCAGAACCACTGTTTCTGAGGCTAATTCTTGAACCGTAAGTCATAGACGCTCGATCTTGGCGGCATTCGTCTCAGCGCCTGGCAATTAGTATAGAATCACTGTCTTTGACTTCTCTGGATGTTTCCCAGGCGAGCTATTGAAAAGTAAATCCTAGACGCTCGATCTTGGTTATTTTCGCTTTCGCGGCTGGCAGCAAAGTTCAGAACCATGTTTCTGTGAATAACTTTTGAACCGTAAGTCACAGACGCTCGCTCTTGGCTGCATTCGTTTCAGCTCGTGGCAGCCAGTCTAAAAAACACTATCTTGGACTTCTCTGGATGTTTCCCAGGCGAGCTATTGGCAGCATGTTCAGAACCACTGTTTCTGAGGCTAATTCTTGAACCGTAAGTCATAGACGCTCGATCTTGGCGGCATTCGTCTCAGCGCCGGGCAATTAGTATAGAAGCACTGTTTCCCACTGTTTCTGAGGCTAATTCTTGAACCGTAAGTCATAGACGCTAGATCTTGGCGGCATTCGTCTCAGCGCCAGGCAATTAGTATAGAAGCACGGTCTTTGACTTCTCTGGATGTTTCCCAGGCGAGCTATTGACAAGTAAATCCTAGACGCTCGATCTTGGTTATTTTCGCTTTCGCGGCTGGCAGCAAAGTTCAGAACCATGTTTCTGTGAATAACTCTTGAACCGTAAGTCACAGACGCTCGCTCTTGGCTGCATTCGTTTCAGCTCGTGGCAGCCAGTCTAAAAAACACAATCTTGGACCTCTCTGGATGTTTCCCAGGCGAGCTATTGGCAGCATGTTCAGAGGCTAATTCTTGAACCGTAAGTCATAGACGCTCGATCTTGGCGGCATTCGTCTCAGCGCCTGGCAATTAGTATAGAAGCACTGTTTCCCACTGTTTCTGAGGCTAATTCTTGAACCGTAAGTCATAGACGCTAGATCTTGGCGGCATTCGTCTCAGCGCCTGGCAATTAGTATAGAAGCACTGTCTTTGACTTCTCTGGATGTTTCCCAGGCGAGCTATTGACAAGTAAATCCTAGACGCTCGATCTTGGTTATTTTCGCTTTCGCGGCTGGCAGCAAAGTTCAGAACCATGTTTCTGTGAATAACTTTTGAACCGTAAGTCACAGACGCTCGCTCTTGGCTGCATTCGTTTCAGCTCGTGGCAGCCAGTCTAAAAAACACTATCTTGGACTTCTCTGGATGTTTCCCAGGCGAGCTATTGGCAGCATGTTCAGAACCACTGTTTCTGAGGCTAATTCTTGAACCGTGTCATAGACGCTCGATCTTGGCGGCATTCGTCTCAGCGCCTGGCAATTAGTATAGAAGCACTGTTTACCACTGTTTCTGAGGCTAATTCTTGAACCGTAAGTCATAGACGCTAGATCTTGGCGGCATTCGTCTCAGCGCCTGGCAATTAGTATAGAAGCATTGTCTTTGACTTCTCTGGATGTTTCCCAGGCGAGCTATTGACAAGTAAATCCTAGACGCTCGATCTTGGTTATTTTCGCTTTCGCGGCTGGCAGCAAAGTTCAGAACCATGTTTCTGTGAATAACTTTTGAACCGTAAGTCACAGACGCTCGCTCTTGGCTGCATTCGTTTCAGCTCGTGGC
>NW_027461892.1:0-93041 GCF_050947455.1 Rhinoderma darwinii | reverse complement strand
AATTAGTATAGGAGCACTGTGTTTGACTTCTCTGGATGTTTCCCAGGCGAGTTATTGACAAGTAAATCCTAGACGCTCGATCTTGGTTATTTTCGCTTTCGCGGCTGGCAGTAAAAGAACCATGTTTCTGTGAATAACTCCTGAACCGTAAGTCCTAGACGCTCGCTCTTGGCTGCATTCGATTCAGCTCGTGGCAGCCAGTCTAAAAAACACTATCTTGGACTTCTCTGCATGTTTCCCAGGCGAGAAATTGGCAGCATGTTCAGAACCATGTTTCTGTGAATAACTCCTGAACCGTAAGTCCTAGACGCTCGCTCTTGGCTGCATTCGATTCAGCTCGTGGCAGCCAGTCTAAAAAACACTATCTTGGACTTCTCTGCATGTTTCCCAGACGAGAAATTGGCAGCATGTTCAGAACCATGTTTCTGTGAATAACTCCTGAACCGTAAGTCACAGACGCTCGCTCTTGGCTGCATTCGATTCAGCTCGTGGCAGCCAGTCTAAAAAACACTATCTTGGACTTCTCTGCATGTTCCTAAGGCAAATGTTTCTAAAGCTAATTCTTGAACCGTAAGTCCTAGACGCTCGATCTTGGCGGCATTCGTCTCAGCGCCTGGCAATTAGTATAGGAGCACTGTGTTTGACTTCTCTGGATGTTTCCCAGGCGAGTTATTGACAAGTAAATCCTAGACGCTCGATCTTGGTTATTTTCGCTTTCGCGGCTGGCAGTAAAAGAACCATGTTTCTGTGAATAACTCCTGAACCGTAAGTCCTAGACGCTCGCTCTTGGCTGCATTCGATTCAGCTCGTGGCAGCCAGTCTAAAAAACACTATCTTGGACTTCTCTGCATGTTTCCCAGGCGAGCAATTGGCAGCATGTTCAGAACCATGTTTCTGTGAATAACTCCTGAACCGTAAGTCCTAGACGCTCGCTCTTGGCTGCATTCGATTCAGCTCGTGGCAGCCAGTCTAAAAAACACTATCTTGGACTTCTCTGCATGTTCCTAAGGCAAATGTTTCTAAAGCTAATTCTTGAACCGTAAGTCCTAGACGCTCGATCTTGGCGGCATTCGTCTCAGCGCCTGGCAATTAGTATAGGAGCACTGTGTTTGACTTCTCTGGATGTTTCCCAGGCGAGTTATTGACAAGTAAATCCTAGACGCTCGATCTTGGTTATTTTCGCTTTCGCGGCTGGCAGTAAAAGAACCATGTTTCTGTGAATAACTCCTGAACCGTAAGTCCTAGACGCTCGCTCTTGGCTGCATTCGATTCAGCTCGTGGCAGCCAGTCTAAAAAACACTATCTTGGACTTCTCTGCATGTTTCCCAGGCGAGAAATTGGCAGCATGTTCAGAACCATGTTTCTGTGAATAACTCCTGAACCGTAAGTCCTAGACGCTCGCTCTTGGCTGCATTCGATTCAGCTCGTGGCAGCCAGTCTAAAAAACACTATCTTGGACTTCTCTGCATGTTTCCCAGGCGAGAAATTGGCAGCATGTTCAGAACCATGTTTCTGTGAATAACTCCTGAACCGTAAGTCCTAGACGCTCGCTCTTGGCTGCATTCGATTCAGCTCGTGGCAGCCAGTCTAAAAAACACTATCTTGGACTTCTCTGCATGTTTCCCAGGCGAGCAATTGGCAGCATGTTCAGAACCATGTTTCTGTGAATAACTCCTGAACCGTAAGTCCTAGACGCTCGCTCTTGGCTGCATTCGATTCAGCTCGTGGCAGCCAGTCTAAAAAACACTATCTTGGACTTCTCTGCATGTTTCCCAGGCGAGAAATTGGCAGCATGTTCAGAACCATGTTTCTGTGAATAACTCCTGAACCGTAAGTCACAGACGCTCGCTCTTGGCTGCATTCGATTCAGCTCGTGGCAGCCAGTCTAAAAAACACTATCTTGGACTTCTCTGCATGTTCCTAAGGCAAATGTTTCTAAAGCTAATTCTTGAACCGTAAGTCCTAGACGCTCGATCTTGGCGGCATTCGTCTCAGCGCCTGGCAATTAGTATAGGAGCACTGTGTTTGACTTCTCTGGATGTTTCCCAGGCGAGTTATTGACAAGTAAATCCTAGACGCTCGATCTTGGTTATTTTCGCTTTCGCGGCTGGCAGTAAAAGAACCATGTTTCTGTGAATAACTCCTGAACCGTAAGTCCTAGACGCTCGCTCTTGGCTGCATTCGATTCAGCTCGTGGCAGCCAGTCTAAAAAACACTATCTTGGACTTCTCTGCATGTTTCCCAGGCGAGCAATTGGCAGCATGTTCAGAACCATGTTTCTGTGAATAACTCCTGAACCGTAAGTCCTAGACGCTCGCTCTTGGCTGCATTCGATTCAGCTCGTGGCAGCCAGTCTAAAAAACACTATCTTGGACTTCTCTGCATGTTCCTAAGGCAAATGTTTCTAAAGCTAATTCTTGAACCGTAAGTCCTAGACGCTCGATCTTGGCGGCATTCGTCTCAGCGCCTGGCAATTAGTATAGGAGCACTGTGTTTGACTTCTCTGGATGTTTCCCAGGCGAGTTATTGACAAGTAAATCCTAGACGCTCGATCTTGGTTATTTTCGCTTTCGCGGCTGGCAGTAAAAGAACCATGTTTCTGTGAATAACTCCTGAACCGTAAGTCCTAGACGCTCGCTCTTGGCTGCATTCGATTCAGCTCGTGGCAGCCAGTCTAAAAAACACTATCTTGGACTTCTCTGCATGTTTCCCAGGCGAGAAATTGGCAGCATGTTCAGAACCATGTTTCTGTGAATAACTCCTGAACCGTAAGTCCTAGACGCTCGCTCTTGGCTGCATTCGATTCAGCTCGTGGCAGCCAGTCTAAAAAACACTATCTTGGACTTCTCTGCATGTTTCCCAGGCGAGAAATTGGCAGCATGTTCAGAACCATGTTTCTGTGAATAACTCCTGAACCGTAAGTCCTAGACGCTCGCTCTTGGCTGCATTCGATTCAGCTCGTGGCAGCCAGTCTAAAAAACACTATCTTGGACTTCTCTGCATGTTTCCCAGGCGAGAAATTGGCAGCATGTTCAGAACCATGTTTCTGTGAATAACTCCTGAACCGTAAGTCCTAGACGCTCGCTCTTGGCTGCATTCGATTCAGCTCGTGGCAGCCAGTCTAAAAAACACTATCTTGGACTTCTCTGCATGTTTCCCAGGCGAGCAATTGGCAGCATGTTCAGAACCATGTTTCTGTGAATAACTCCTGAACCGTAAGTCCTAGACGCTCGCTCTTGGCTGCATTCGATTCAGCTCGTGGCAGCCAGTCTAAAAAACACTATCTTGGACTTCTCTGCATGTTTCCCAGGCGAGAAATTGGCAGCATGTTCAGAACCATGTTTCTGTGAATAACTCCTGAACCGTAAGTCCTAGACGCTCGATCTTGGCGGCATTCGTCTCAGCGCCTGGCAATTAGTATAGGAGCACTGTGTTTGACTTCTCTGGATGTTTCCCAGGCGAGTTATTGACAAGTAAATCCTAGACGCTCGATCTTGGTTATTTTCGCTTTCGCGGCTGGCAGTAAAAGAACCATGTTTCTGTGAATAACTCCTGAACCGTAAGTCCTAGACGCTCGCTCTTGGCTGCATTCGATTCAGCTCGTGGCAGCCAGTCTAAAAAACACTATCTTGGACTTCTCTGCATGTTTCCCAGGCGAGAAATTGGCAGCATGTTCAGAACCATGTTTCTGTGAATAACTCCTGAACCGTAAGTCCTAGACGCTCGATCTTGGCGGCATTCGTCTCAGCGCCTGGCAATTAGTATAGGAGCACTGTGTTTGACTTCTCTGGATGTTTCCCAGGCGAGTTATTGACAAGTAAATCCTAGACGCTCGATCTTGGTTATTTTCGCTTTCGCGGCTGGCAGTAAAAGAACCATGTTTCTGTGAATAACTCCTGAACCGTAAGTCCTAGACGCTCGCTCTTGGCTGCATTCGATTCAGCTCGTGGCAGCCAGTCTAAAAAACACTATCTTGGACTTCTCTGCATGTTTCCCAGGCGAGCAATTGGCAGCATGTTCAGAACCATGTTTCTGTGAATAACTCCTGAACCGTAAGTCCTAGACGCTCGCTCTTGGCTGCATTCGATTCAGCTCGTGGCAGCCAGTCTAAAAAACACTATCTTGGACTTCTCTGCATGTTTCCCAGGCGAGCAATTGGCAGCATGTTCAGAACCATGTTTCTGTGAATAACTCCTGAACCGTAAGTCCTAGACGCTCGCTCTTGGCTGCATTCGATTCAGCTCGTGGCAGCCAGTCTAAAAAACACTATCTTGGACTTCTCTGCATGTTTCCCAGGCGAGAAATTGGCAGCATGTTCAGAACCATGTTTCTGTGAATAACTCCTGAACCGTAAGTCCTAGACGCTCGCTCTTGGCTGCATTCGATTCAGCTCGTGGCAGCCAGTCTAAAAAACACTATCTTGGACTTCTCTGCATGTTTCCCAGACGAGAAATTGGCAGCATGTTCAGAACCATGTTTCTGTGAATAACTCCTGAACCGTAAGTCCTAGACGCTCGATCTTGGCGGCATTCGTCTCAGCGCCTGGCAATTAGTATAGGAGCACTGTGTTTGACTTCTCTGGATGTTTCCCAGGCGAGTTATTGACAAGTAAATCCTAGACGCTCGATCTTGGTTATTTTTGCTTTCGCGGCTGGCAGTAAAAGAACCATGTTTCTGTGAATAACTCCTGAACCGTAAGTCCTAGACGCTCGCTCTTGGCTGCATTCGATTCAGCTCGTGGCAGCCAGTCTAAAAAACACTATCTTGGACTTCTCTGCATGTTTCCCAGGCGAGAAATTGGCAGCATGTTCAGAACCATGTTTCTGTGAATAACTCCTGAACCGTAAGTCCTAGACGCTCGCTCTTGGCTGCATTCGATTCAGCTCGTGGCAGCCAGTCTAAAAAACACTATCTTGGACTTCTCTGCATGTTTCCCAGGCGAGCAATTGGCAGCATGTTCAGAACCATGTTTCTGTGAATAACTCCTGAACCGTAAGTCCTAGACGCTCGCTCTTGGCTGCATTCGATTCAGCTCGTGGCAGCCAGTCTAAAAAACACTATCTTGGACTTCTCTGCATGTTTCCCAGGCGAGAAATTGGCAGCATGTTCAGAACCATGTTTCTGTGAATAACTCCTGAACCGTAAGTCCTAGACGCTCGCTCTTGGCTGCATTCGATTCAGCTCGTGGCAGCCAGTCTAAAAAACACTATCTTGGACTTCTCTGCATGTTTCCCAGGCGAGAAATTGGCAGCATGTTCAGAACCATGTTTCTGTGAATAACTCCTGAACCGTAAGTCCTAGACGCTCGCTCTTGGCTGCATTCGATTCAGCTCGTGGCAGCCAGTCTAAAAAACACTATCTTGGACTTCTCTGCATGTTTCCCAGGCGAGAAATTGGCAGCATGTTCAGAACCATGTTTCTGTGAATAACTCCTGAACCGTAAGTCCTAGACGCTCGCTCTTGGCTGCATTCGATTCAGCTCGTGGCAGCCAGTCTAAAAAACACTATCTTGGACTTCTCTGCATGTTTCCCAGGCGAGAAATTGGCAGCATGTTCAGAACCATGTTTCTGTGAATAACTCCTGAACCGTAAGTCCTAGACGCTCGATCTTGGCGGCATTCGTCTCAGCGCCTGGCAATTAGTATAGGAGCACTGTGTTTGACTTCTCTGGATGTTTCCCAGGCGAGTTATTGACAAGTAAATCCTAGACGCTCGATCTTGGTTATTTTCGCTTTCGCGGCTGGCAGTAAAAGAACCATGTTTCTGTGAATAACTCCTGAACCGTAAGTCCTAGACGCTCGCTCTTGGCTGCATTCGATTCAGCTCGTGGCAGCCAGTCTAAAAAACACTATCTTGGACTTCTCTGCATGTTTCCCAGGCGAGCAATTGGCAGCATGTTCAGAACCATGTTTCTGTGAATAACTCCTGAACCGTAAGTCCTAGACGCTCGCTCTTGGCTGCATTCGATTCAGCTCGTGGCAGCCAGTCTAAAAAACACTATCTTGGACTTCTCTGCATGTTTCCCAGGCGAGCAATTGGCAGCATGTTCAGAACCATGTTTCTGTGAATAACTCCTGAACCGTAAGTCCTAGACGCTCGCTCTTGGCTGCATTCGATTCAGCTCGTGGCAGCCAGTCTAAAAAACACTATCTTGGACTTCTCTGCATGTTTCCCAGGCGAGAAATTGGCAGCATGTTCAGAACCATGTTTCTGTGAATAACTCCTGAACCGTAAGTCCTAGACGCTCGCTCTTGGCTGCATTCGATTCAGCTCGTGGCAGCCAGTCTAAAAAACACTATCTTGGACTTCTCTGCATGTTTCCCAGGCGAGAAATTGGCAGCATGTTCAGAACCATGTTTCTGTGAATAACTCCTGAACCGTAAGTCCTAGACGCTCGCTCTTGGCTGCATTCGATTCAGCTCGTGGCAGCCAGTCTAAAAAACACTATCTTGGACTTCTCTGCATGTTTCCCAGACGAGAAATTGGCAGCATGTTCAGAACCATGTTTCTGTGAATAACTCCTGAACCGTAAGTCCTAGACGCTCGATCTTGGCGGCATTCGTCTCAGCGCCTGGCAATTAGTATAGGAGCACTGTGTTTGACTTCTCTGGATGTTTCCCAGGCGAGTTATTGACAAGTAAATCCTAGACGCTCGATCTTGGTTATTTTCGCTTTCGCGGCTGGCAGTAAAAGAACCATGTTTCTGTGAATAACTCCTGAACCGTAAGTCCTAGACGCTCGCTCTTGGCTGCATTCGATTCAGCTCGTGGCAGCCAGTCTAAAAAACACTATCTTGGACTTCTCTGCATGTTTCCCAGGCGAGAAATTGGCAGCATGTTCAGAACCATGTTTCTGTGAATAACTCCTGAACCGTAAGTCCTAGACGCTCGCTCTTGGCTGCATTCGATTCAGCTCGTGGCAGCCAGTCTAAAAAACACTATCTTGGACTTCTCTGCATGTTTCCCAGGCGAGAAATTGGCAGCATGTTCAGAACCATGTTTCTGTGAATAACTCCTGAACCGTAAGTCCTAGACGCTCGCTCTTGGCTGCATTCGATTCAGCTCGTGGCAGCCAGTCTAAAAAACACTATCTTGGACTTCTCTGCATGTTTCCCAGACGAGAAATTGGCAGCATGTTCAGAACCATGTTTCTGTGAATAACTCCTGAACCGTAAGTCCTAGACGCTCGATCTTGGCGGCATTCGTCTCAGCGCCTGGCAATTAGTATAGGAGCACTGTGTTTGACTTCTCTGGATGTTTCCCAGGCGAGTTATTGACAAGTAAATCCTAGACGCTCGATCTTGGTTATTTTTGCTTTCGCGGCTGGCAGTAAAAGAACCATGTTTCTGTGAATAACTCCTGAACCGTAAGTCCTAGACGCTCGCTCTTGGCTGCATTCGATTCAGCTCGTGGCAGCCAGTCTAAAAAACACTATCTTGGACTTCTCTGCATGTTTCCCAGGCGAGAAATTGGCAGCATGTTCAGAACCATGTTTCTGTGAATAACTCCTGAACCGTAAGTCCTAGACGCTCGCTCTTGGCTGCATTCGATTCAGCTCGTGGCAGCCAGTCTAAAAAACACTATCTTGGACTTCTCTGCATGTTTCCCAGGCGAGCAATTGGCAGCATGTTCAGAACCATGTTTCTGTGAATAACTCCTGAACCGTAAGTCCTAGACGCTCGCTCTTGGCTGCATTCGATTCAGCTCGTGGCAGCCAGTCTAAAAAACACTATCTTGGACTTCTCTGCATGTTTCCCAGGCGAGAAATTGGCAGCATGTTCAGAACCATGTTTCTGTGAATAACTCCTGAACCGTAAGTCCTAGACGCTCGCTCTTGGCTGCATTCGATTCAGCTCGTGGCAGCCAGTCTAAAAAACACTATCTTGGACTTCTCTGCATGTTTCCCAGGCGAGAAATTGGCAGCATGTTCAGAACCATGTTTCTGTGAATAACTCCTGAACCGTAAGTCCTAGACGCTCGCTCTTGGCTGCATTCGATTCAGCTCGTGGCAGCCAGTCTAAAAAACACTATCTTGGACTTCTCTGCATGTTTCCCAGGCGAGAAATTGGCAGCATGTTCAGAACCATGTTTCTGTGAATAACTCCTGAACCGTAAGTCCTAGACGCTCGCTCTTGGCTGCATTCGATTCAGCTCGTGGCAGCCAGTCTAAAAAACACTATCTTGGACTTCTCTGCATGTTTCCCAGGCGAGAAATTGGCAGCATGTTCAGAACCATGTTTCTGTGAATAACTCCTGAACCGTAAGTCCTAGACGCTCGATCTTGGCGGCATTCGTCTCAGCGCCTGGCAATTAGTATAGGAGCACTGTGTTTGACTTCTCTGGATGTTTCCCAGGCGAGTTATTGACAAGTAAATCCTAGACGCTCGATCTTGGTTATTTTCGCTTTCGCGGCTGGCAGTAAAAGAACCATGTTTCTGTGAATAACTCCTGAACCGTAAGTCCTAGACGCTCGCTCTTGGCTGCATTCGATTCAGCTCGTGGCAGCCAGTCTAAAAAACACTATCTTGGACTTCTCTGCATGTTTCCCAGGCGAGCAATTGGCAGCATGTTCAGAACCATGTTTCTGTGAATAACTCCTGAACCGTAAGTCCTAGACGCTCGCTCTTGGCTGCATTCGATTCAGCTCGTGGCAGCCAGTCTAAAAAACACTATCTTGGACTTCTCTGCATGTTTCCCAGGCGAGCAATTGGCAGCATGTTCAGAACCATGTTTCTGTGAATAACTCCTGAACCGTAAGTCCTAGACGCTCGCTCTTGGCTGCATTCGATTCAGCTCGTGGCAGCCAGTCTAAAAAACACTATCTTGGACTTCTCTGCATGTTTCCCAGGCGAGAAATTGGCAGCATGTTCAGAACCATGTTTCTGTGAATAACTCCTGAACCGTAAGTCCTAGACGCTCGCTCTTGGCTGCATTCGATTCAGCTCGTGGCAGCCAGTCTAAAAAACACTATCTTGGACTTCTCTGCATGTTTCCCAGGCGAGAAATTGGCAGCATGTTCAGAACCATGTTTCTGTGAATAACTCCTGAACCGTAAGTCCTAGACGCTCGCTCTTGGCTGCATTCGATTCAGCTCGTGGCAGCCAGTCTAAAAAACACTATCTTGGACTTCTCTGCATGTTTCCCAGACGAGAAATTGGCAGCATGTTCAGAACCATGTTTCTGTGAATAACTCCTGAACCGTAAGTCCTAGACGCTCGATCTTGGCGGCATTCGTCTCAGCGCCTGGCAATTAGTATAGGAGCACTGTGTTTGACTTCTCTGGATGTTTCCCAGGCGAGTTATTGACAAGTAAATCCTAGACGCTCGATCTTGGTTATTTTCGCTTTCGCGGCTGGCAGTAAAAGAACCATGTTTCTGTGAATAACTCCTGAACCGTAAGTCCTAGACGCTCGCTCTTGGCTGCATTCGATTCAGCTCGTGGCAGCCAGTCTAAAAAACACTATCTTGGACTTCTCTGCATGTTTCCCAGGCGAGAAATTGGCAGCATGTTCAGAACCATGTTTCTGTGAATAACTCCTGAACCGTAAGTCCTAGACGCTCGCTCTTGGCTGCATTCGATTCAGCTCGTGGCAGCCAGTCTAAAAAACACTATCTTGGACTTCTCTGCATGTTTCCCAGGCGAGAAATTGGCAGCATGTTCAGAACCATGTTTCTGTGAATAACTCCTGAACCGTAAGTCACAGACGCTCGCTCTTGGCTGCATTCGATTCAGCTCGTGGCAGCCAGTCTAAAAAACACTATCTTGGACTTCTCTGCATGTTCCTAAGGCAAATGTTTCTAAAGCTAATTCTTGAACCGTAAGTCCTAGACGCTCGATCTTGGCGGCATTCGTCTCAGCGCCTGGCAATTAGTATAGGAGCACTGTGTTTGACTTCTCTGGATGTTTCCCAGGCGAGTTATTGACAAGTAAATCCTAGACGCTCGATCTTGGTTATTTTCGCTTTCGCGGCTGGCAGTAAAAGAACCATGTTTCTGTGAATAACTCCTGAACCGTAAGTCCTAGACGCTCGCTCTTGGCTGCATTCGATTCAGCTCGTGGCAGCCAGTCTAAAAAACACTATCTTGGACTTCTCTGCATGTTTCCCAGGCGAGCAATTGGCAGCATGTTCAGAACCATGTTTCTGTGAATAACTCCTGAACCGTAAGTCCTAGACGCTCGCTCTTGGCTGCATTCGATTCAGCTCGTGGCAGCCAGTCTAAAAAACACTATCTTGGACTTCTCTGCATGTTCCTAAGGCAAATGTTTCTAAAGCTAATTCTTGAACCGTAAGTCCTAGACGCTCGATCTTGGCGGCATTCGTCTCAGCGCCTGGCAATTAGTATAGGAGCACTGTGTTTGACATCTCTGGATGTTTCCCAGGCGAGTTATTGACAAGTAAATCCTAGACGCTCGATCTTGGTTATTTTCGCTTTCGCGGCTGGCAGTAAAAGAACCATGTTTCTGTGAATAACTCCTGAACCGTAAGTCCTAGACGCTCGCTCTTGGCTGCATTCGATTCAGCTCGTGGCAGCCAGTCTAAAAAACACTATCTTGGACTTCTCTGCATGTTTCCCAGGCGAGAAATTGGCAGCATGTTCAGAACCATGTTTCTGTGAATAACTCCTGAACCGTAAGTCCTAGACGCTCGCTCTTGGCTGCATTCGATTCAGCTCGTGGCAGCCAGTCTAAAAAACACTATCTTGGACTTCTCTGCATGTTTCCCAGGCGAGAAATTGGCAGCATGTTCAGAACCATGTTTCTGTGAATAACTCCTGAACCGTAAGTCCTAGACGCTCGCTCTTGGCTGCATTCGATTCAGCTCGTGGCAGCCAGTCTAAAAAACACTATCTTGGACTTCTCTGCATGTTTCCCAGGCGAGAAATTGGCAGCATGTTCAGAACCATGTTTCTGTGAATAACTCCTGAACCGTAAGTCCTAGACGCTCGCTCTTGGCTGCATTCGATTCAGCTCGTGGCAGCCAGTCTAAAAAACACTATCTTGGACTTCTCTGCATGTTTCCCAGGCGAGCAATTGGCAGCATGTTCAGAACCATGTTTCTGTGAATAACTCCTGAACCGTAAGTCCTAGACGCTCGCTCTTGGCTGCATTCGATTCAGCTCGTGGCAGCCAGTCTAAAAAACACTATCTTGGACTTCTCTGCATGTTTCCCAGGCGAGAAATTGGCAGCATGTTCAGAACCATGTTTCTGTGAATAACTCCTGAACCGTAAGTCCTAGACGCTCGATCTTGGCGGCATTCGTCTCAGCGCCTGGCAATTAGTATAGGAGCACTGTGTTTGACTTCTCTGGATGTTTCCCAGGCGAGTTATTGACAAGTAAATCCTAGACGCTCGATCTTGGTTATTTTCGCTTTCGCGGCTGGCAGTAAAAGAACCATGTTTCTGTGAATAACTCCTGAACCGTAAGTCCTAGACGCTCGCTCTTGGCTGCATTCGATTCAGCTCGTGGCAGCCAGTCTAAAAAACACTATCTTGGACTTCTCTGCATGTTTCCCAGGCGAGAAATTGGCAGCATGTTCAGAACCACGTTTCTGTGAATAACTCCTGAACCGTAAGTCCTAGACGCTCGATCTTGGCGGCATTCGTCTCAGCGCCTGGCAATTAGTATAGGAGCACTGTGTTTGACTTCTCTGGATGTTTCCCAGGCGAGTTATTGACAAGTAAATCCTAGACGCTCGATCTTGGTTATTTTCGCTTTCGCGGCTGGCAGTAAAAGAACCATGTTTCTGTGAATAACTCCTGAACCGTAAGTCCTAGACGCTCGCTCTTGGCTGCATTCGATTCAGCTCGTGGCAGCCAGTCTAAAAAACACTATCTTGGACTTCTCTGCATGTTTCCCAGGCGAGCAATTGGCAGCATGTTCAGAACCATGTTTCTGTGAATAACTCCTGAACCGTAAGTCCTAGACGCTCGCTCTTGGCTGCATTCGATTCAGCTCGTGGCAGCCAGTCTAAAAAACACTATCTTGGACTTCTCTGCATGTTTCCCAGGCGAGAAATTGGCAGCATGTTCAGAACCATGTTTCTGTGAATAACTCCTGAACCGTAAGTCCTAGACGCTCGATCTTGGCGGCATTCGTCTCAGCGCCTGGCAATTAGTATAGGAGCACTGTGTTTGACTTCTCTGGATGTTTCCCAGGCGAGTTATTGACAAGTAAATCCTAGACGCTCGATCTTGGTTATTTTCGCTTTCGCGGCTGGCAGTAAAAGAACCATGTTTCTGTGAATAACTCCTGAACCGTAAGTCCTAGACGCTCGCTCTTGGCTGCATTCGATTCAGCTCGTGGCAGCCAGTCTAAAAAACACTATCTTGGACTTCTCTGCATGTTTCCCAGGCGAGAAATTGGCAGCATGTTCAGAACCATGTTTCTGTGAATAACTCCTGAACCGTAAGTCCTAGACGCTCGATCTTGGCGGCATTCGTCTCAGCGCCTGGCAATTAGTATAGGAGCACTGTGTTTGACTTCTCTGGATGTTTCCCAGGCGAGTTATTGACAAGTAAATCCTAGACGCTCGATCTTGGTTATTTTCGCTTTCGCGGCTGGCAGTAAAAGAACCATGTTTCTGTGAATAACTCCTGAACCGTAAGTCCTAGACGCTCGCTCTTGGCTGCATTCGATTCAGCTCGTGGCAGCCAGTCTAAAAAACACTATCTTGGACTTCTCTGCATGTTTCCCAGGCGAGCAATTGGCAGCATGTTCAGAACCATGTTTCTGTGAATAACTCCTGAACCGTAAGTCCTAGACGCTCGCTCTTGGCTGCATTCGATTCAGCTCGTGGCAGCCAGTCTAAAAAACACTATCTTGGACTTCTCTGCATGTTTCCCAGGCGAGCAATTGGCAGCATGTTCAGAACCATGTTTCTGTGAATAACTCCTGAACCGTAAGTCCTAGACGCTCGCTCTTGGCTGCATTCGATTCAGCTCGTGGCAGCCAGTCTAAAAAACACTATCTTGGACTTCTCTGCATGTTTCCCAGGCGAGAAATTGGCAGCATGTTCAGAACCATGTTTCTGTGAATAACTCCTGAACCGTAAGTCCTAGACGCTCGCTCTTGGCTGCATTCGATTCAGCTCGTGGCAGCCAGTCTAAAAAACACTATCTTGGACTTCTCTGCATGTTTCCCAGGCGAGAAATTGGCAGCATGTTCAGAACCATGTTTCTGTGAATAACTCCTGAACCGTAAGTCCTAGACGCTCGCTCTTGGCTGCATTCGATTCAGCTCGTGGCAGCCAGTCTAAAAAACACTATCTTGGACTTCTCTGCATGTTTCCCAGGCGAGAAATTGGCAGCATGTTCAGAACCATGTTTCTGTGAATAACTCCTGAACCGTAAGTCCTAGACGCTCGCTCTTGGCTGCATTCGATTCAGCTCGTGGCAGCCAGTCTAAAAAACACTATCTTGGACTTCTCTGCATGTTTCCCAGGCGAGAAATTGGCAGCATGTTCAGAACCATGTTTCTGTGAATAACTCCTGAACCGTAAGTCCTAGACGCTCGATCTTGGCGGCATTCGTCTCAGCGCCTGGCAATTAGTATAGGAGCACTGTGTTTGACTTCTCTGGATGTTTCCCAGGCGAGTTATTGACAAGTAAATCCTAGACGCTCGATCTTGGTTATTTTCGCTTTCGCGGCTGGCAGTAAAAGAACCATGTTTCTGTGAATAACTCCTGAACCGTAAGTCCTAGACGCTCGCTCTTGGCTGCATTCGATTCAGCTCGTGGCAGCCAGTCTAAAAAACACTATCTTGGACTTCTCTGCATGTTTCCCAGGCGAGAAATTGGCAGCATGTTCAGAACCATGTTTCTGTGAATAACTCCTGAACCGTAAGTCCTAGACGCTCGCTCTTGGCTGCATTCGATTCAGCTCGTGGCAGCCAGTCTAAAAAACACTATCTTGGACTTCTCTGCATGTTTCCCAGGCGAGAAATTGGCAGCATGTTCAGAACCATGTTTCTGTGAATAACTCCTGAACCGTAAGTCACAGACGCTCGCTCTTGGCTGCATTCGATTCAGCTCGTGGCAGCCAGTCTAAAAAACACTATCTTGGACTTCTCTGCATGTTCCTAAGGCAAATGTTTCTAAAGCTAATTCTTGAACCGTAAGTCCTAGACGCTCGATCTTGGCGGCATTCGTCTCAGCGCCTGGCAATTAGTATAGGAGCACTGTGTTTGACTTCTCTGGATGTTTCCCAGGCGAGTTATTGACAAGTAAATCCTAGACGCTCGATCTTGGTTATTTTCGCTTTCGCGGCTGGCAGTAAAAGAACCATGTTTCTGTGAATAACTCCTGAACCGTAAGTCCTAGACGCTCGCTCTTGGCTGCATTCGATTCAGCTCGTGGCAGCCAGTCTAAAAAACACTATCTTGGACTTCTCTGCATGTTCCTAAGGCAAATGTTTCTAAAGCTAATTCTTGAACCGTAAGTCCTAGACGCTCGATCTTGGCGGCATTCGTCTCAGCGCCTGGCAATTAGTATAGGAGCACTGTGTTTGACTTCTCTGGATGTTTCCCAGGCGAGTTATTGACAAGTAAATCCTAGACGCTCGATCTTGGTTATTTTCGCTTTCGCGGCTGGCAGTAAAAGAACCATGTTTCTGTGAATAACTCCTGAACCGTAAGTCCTAGACGCTCGCTCTTGGCTGCATTCGATTCAGCTCGTGGCAGCCAGTCTAAAAAACACTATCTTGGACTTCTCTGCATGTTTCCCAGGCGAGCAATTGGCAGCATGTTCAGAACCATGTTTCTGTGAATAACTCCTGAACCGTAAGTCCTAGACGCTCGCTCTTGGCTGCATTCGATTCAGCTCGTGGCAGCCAGTCTAAAAAACACTATCTTGGACTTCTCTTCATGTTTCCCAGGCGAGAAATTGGCAGCATGTTCAGAACCATGTTTCTGTGAATAACTCCTGAACCGTAAGTCCTAGACGCTCGCTCTTGGCTGCATTCGATTCAGCTCGTGGCAGCCAGTCTAAAAAACACTATCTTGGACTTCTCTGCATGTTTCCCAGGCGAGAAATTGGCAGCATGTTCAGAACCATGTTTCTGTGAATAACTCCTGAACCGTAAGTCCTAGACGCTCGCTCTTGGCTGCATTCGATTCAGCTCGTGGCAGCCAGTCTAAAAAACACTATCTTGGACTTCTCTGCATGTTTCCCAGGCGAGAAATTGGCAGCATGTTCAGAACCATGTTTCTGTGAATAACTCCTGAACCGTAAGTCCTAGACGCTCGCTCTTGGCTGCATTCGATTCAGCTCGTGGCAGCCAGTCTAAAAAACACTATCTTGGACTTCTCTGCATGTTTCCCAGGCGAGCAATTGGCAGCATGTTCAGAACCATGTTTCTGTGAATAACTCCTGAACCGTAAGTCCTAGACGCTCGCTCTTGGCTGCATTCGATTCAGCTCGTGGCAGCCAGTCTAAAAAACACTATCTTGGACTTCTCTGCATGTTTCCCAGGCGAGAAATTGGCAGCATGTTCAGAACCATGTTTCTGTGAATAACTCCTGAACCGTAAGTCACAGACGCTCGCTCTTGGCTGCATTCGATTCAGCTCGTGGCAGCCAGTCTAAAAAACACTATCTTGGACTTCTCTGCATGTTCCTAAGGCAAATGTTTCTAAAGCTAATTCTTGAACCGTAAGTCCTAGACGCTCGATCTTGGCGGCATTCGTCTCAGCGCCTGGCAATTAGTA
This sequence comes from Rhinoderma darwinii, assembly GCF_050947455.1. Classification (NCBI taxonomy): domain Eukaryota; kingdom Metazoa; phylum Chordata; class Amphibia; order Anura; family Rhinodermatidae; genus Rhinoderma; species Rhinoderma darwinii. The sequence goes on along the minus strand of NW_027461892.1, from coordinate 77,337 downwards.
TAGGAGCACTGTGTTTGACTTCTCTGGATGTTTCCCAGGCGAGTTATTGACAAGTAAATCCTAGACGCTCGATCTTGGTTATTTTCGCTTTCGCGGCTGGCAGTAAAAGAACCATGTTTCTGTGAATAACTCCTGAACCGTAAGTCCTAGACGCTCGCTCTTGGCTGCATTCGATTCAGCTCGTGGCAGCCAGTCTAAAAAACACTATCTTGGACTTCTCTGCATGTTTCCCAGGCGAGCAATTGGCAGCATGTTCAGAACCATGTTTCTGTGAATAACTCCTGAACCGTAAGTCCTAGACGCTCGCTCTTGGCTGCATTCGATTCAGCTCGTGGCAGCCAGTCTAAAAAACACTATCTTGGACTTCTCTGCATGTTCCTAAGGCAAATGTTTCTAAAGCTAATTCTTGAACCGTAAGTCCTAGACGCTCGATCTTGGCGGCATTCGTCTCAGCGCCTGGCAATTAGTATAGGAGCACTGTGTTTGACTTCTCTGGATGTTTCCCAGGCGAGTTATTGACAAGTAAATCCTAGACGCTCGATCTTGGTTATTTTCGCTTTCGCGGCTGGCAGTAAAAGAACCATGTTTCTGTGAATAACTCCTGAACCGTAAGTCCTAGACGCTCGCTCTTGGCTGCATTCGATTCAGCTCGTGGCAGCCAGTCTAAAAAACACTATCTTGGACTTCTCTGCATGTTTCCCAGGCGAGAAATTGGCAGCATGTTCAGAACCATGTTTCTGTGAATAACTCCTGAACCGTAAGTCCTAGACGCTCGCTCTTGGCTGCATTCGATTCAGCTCGTGGCAGCCAGTCTAAAAAACACTATCTTGGACTTCTCTGCATGTTTCCCAGGCGAGAAATTGGCAGCATGTTCAGAACCATGTTTCTGTGAATAACTCCTGAACCGTAAGTCCTAGACGCTCGCTCTTGGCTGCATTCGATTCAGCTCGTGGCAGCCAGTCTAAAAAACACTATCTTGGACTTCTCTGCATGTTTCCCAGGCGAGAAATTGGCAGCATGTTCAGAACCATGTTTCTGTGAATAACTCCTGAACCGTAAGTCCTAGACGCTCGCTCTTGGCTGCATTCGATTCAGCTCGTGGCAGCCAGTCTAAAAAACACTATCTTGGACTTCTCTGCATGTTTCCCAGGCGAGCAATTGGCAGCATGTTCAGAACCATGTTTCTGTGAATAACTCCTGAACCGTAAGTCCTAGACGCTCGCTCTTGGCTGCATTCGATTCAGCTCGTGGCAGCCAGTCTAAAAAACACTATCTTGGACTTCTCTGCATGTTTCCCAGGCGAGAAATTGGCAGCATGTTCAGAACCATGTTTCTGTGAATAACTCCTGAACCGTAAGTCCTAGACGCTCGATCTTGGCGGCATTCGTCTCAGCGCCTGGCAATTAGTATAGGAGCACTGTGTTTGACTTCTCTGGATGTTTCCCAGGCGAGTTATTGACAAGTAAATCCTAGACGCTCGATCTTGGTTATTTTCGCTTTCGCGGCTGGCAGTAAAAGAACCATGTTTCTGTGAATAACTCCTGAACCGTAAGTCCTAGACGCTCGCTCTTGGCTGCATTCGATTCAGCTCGTGGCAGCCAGTCTAAAAAACACTATCTTGGACTTCTCTGCATGTTTCCCAGGCGAGCAATTGGCAGCATGTTCAGAACCATGTTTCTGTGAATAACTCCTGAACCGTAAGTCCTAGACGCTCGCTCTTGGCTGCATTCGATTCAGCTCGTGGCAGCCAGTCTAAAAAACACTATCTTGGACTTCTCTGCATGTTTCCCAGGCGAGAAATTGGCAGCATGTTCAGAACCACGTTTCTGTGAATAACTCCTGAACCGTAAGTCCTAGACGCTCGATCTTGGCGGCATTCGTCTCAGCGCCTGGCAATTAGTATAGGAGCACTGTGTTTGACTTCTCTGGATGTTTCCCAGGCGAGTTATTGACAAGTAAATCCTAGACGCTCGATCTTGGTTATTTTCGCTTTCGCGGCTGGCAGTAAAAGAACCATGTTTCTGTGAATAACTCCTGAACCGTAAGTCCTAGACGCTCGCTCTTGGCTGCATTCGATTCAGCTCGTGGCAGCCAGTCTAAAAAACACTATCTTGGACTTCTCTGCATGTTTCCCAGGCGAGCAATTGGCAGCATGTTCAGAACCATGTTTCTGTGAATAACTCCTGAACCGTAAGTCCTAGACGCTCGCTCTTGGCTGCATTCGATTCAGCTCGTGGCAGCCAGTCTAAAAAACACTATCTTGGACTTCTCTGCATGTTTCCCAGGCGAGAAATTGGCAGCATGTTCAGAACCATGTTTCTGTGAATAACTCCTGAACCGTAAGTCCTAGACGCTCGATCTTGGCGGCATTCGTCTCAGCGCCTGGCAATTAGTATAGGAGCACTGTGTTTGACTTCTCTGGATGTTTCCCAGGCGAGTTATTGACAAGTAAATCCTAGACGCTCGATCTTGGTTATTTTCGCTTTCGCGGCTGGCAGTAAAAGAACCATGTTTCTGTGAATAACTCCTGAACCGTAAGTCCTAGACGCTCGCTCTTGGCTGCATTCGATTCAGCTCGTGGCAGCCAGTCTAAAAAACACTATCTTGGACTTCTCTGCATGTTTCCCAGGCGAGAAATTGGCAGCATGTTCAGAACCATGTTTCTGTGAATAACTCCTGAACCGTAAGTCCTAGACGCTCGATCTTGGCGGCATTCGTCTCAGCGCCTGGCAATTAGTATAGGAGCACTGTGTTTGACTTCTCTGGATGTTTCCCAGGCGAGTTATTGACAAGTAAATCCTAGACGCTCGATCTTGGTTATTTTCGCTTTCGCGGCTGGCAGTAAAAGAACCATGTTTCTGTGAATAACTCCTGAACCGTAAGTCCTAGACGCTCGCTCTTGGCTGCATTCGATTCAGCTCGTGGCAGCCAGTCTAAAAAACACTATCTTGGACTTCTCTGCATGTTTCCCAGGCGAGCAATTGGCAGCATGTTCAGAACCATGTTTCTGTGAATAACTCCTGAACCGTAAGTCCTAGACGCTCGCTCTTGGCTGCATTCGATTCAGCTCGTGGCAGCCAGTCTAAAAAACACTATCTTGGACTTCTCTGCATGTTTCCCAGGCGAGCAATTGGCAGCATGTTCAGAACCATGTTTCTGTGAATAACTCCTGAACCGTAAGTCCTAGACGCTCGCTCTTGGCTGCATTCGATTCAGCTCGTGGCAGCCAGTCTAAAAAACACTATCTTGGACTTCTCTGCATGTTTCCCAGGCGAGAAATTGGCAGCATGTTCAGAACCATGTTTCTGTGAATAACTCCTGAACCGTAAGTCCTAGACGCTCGCTCTTGGCTGCATTCGATTCAGCTCGTGGCAGCCAGTCTAAAAAACACTATCTTGGACTTCTCTGCATGTTTCCCAGGCGAGAAATTGGCAGCATGTTCAGAACCATGTTTCTGTGAATAACTCCTGAACCGTAAGTCCTAGACGCTCGATCTTGGCGGCATTCGTCTCAGCGCCTGGCAATTAGTATAGGAGCACTGTGTTTGACTTCTCTGGATGTTTCCCAGGCGAGTTATTGACAAGTAAATCCTAGACGCTCGATCTTGGTTATTTTCGCTTTCGCGGCTGGCAGTAAAAGAACCATGTTTCTGTGAATAACTCCTGAACCGTAAGTCCTAGACGCTCGCTCTTGGCTGCATTCGATTCAGCTCGTGGCAGCCAGTCTAAAAAACACTATCTTGGACTTCTCTGCATGTTTCCCAGGCGAGCAATTGGCAGCATGTTCAGAACCATGTTTCTGTGAATAACTCCTGAACCGTAAGTCCTAGACGCTCGCTCTTGGCTGCATTCGATTCAGCTCGTGGCAGCCAGTCTAAAAAACACTATCTTGGACTTCTCTGCATGTTTCCCAGGCGAGCAATTGGCAGCATGTTCAGAACCATGTTTCTGTGAATAACTCCTGAACCGTAAGTCCTAGACGCTCGCTCTTGGCTGCATTCGATTCAGCTCGTGGCAGCCAGTCTAAAAAACACTATCTTGGACTTCTCTGCATGTTTCCCAGGCGAGAAATTGGCAGCATGTTCAGAACCATGTTTCTGTGAATAACTCCTGAACCGTAAGTCCTAGACGCTCGCTCTTGGCTGCATTCGATTCAGCTCGTGGCAGCCAGTCTACAAAACACTATCTTGGACTTCTCTGCATGTTTCCCAGGCGAGAAATTGGCAGCATGTTCAGAACCATGTTTCTGTGAATAACTCCTGAACCGTAAGTCCTAGACGCTCGCTCTTGGCTGCATTCGATTCAGCTCGTGGCAGCCAGTCTAAAAAACACTATCTTGGACTTCTCTGCATGTTTCCCAGACGAGAAATTGGCAGCATGTTCAGAACCATGTTTCTGTGAATAACTCCTGAACCGTAAGTCCTAGACGCTCGATCTTGGCGGCATTCGTCTCAGCGCCTGGCAATTAGTATAGGAGCACTGTGTTTGACTTCTCTGGATGTTTCCCAGGCGAGTTATTGACAAGTAAATCCTAGACGCTCGATCTTGGTTATTTTCGCTTTCGCGGCTGGCAGTAAAAGAACCATGTTTCTGTGAATAACTCCTGAACCGTAAGTCCTAGACGCTCGCTCTTGGCTGCATTCGATTCAGCTCGTGGCAGCCAGTCTAAAAAACACTATCTTGGACTTCTCTGCATGTTTCCCAGGCGAGAAATTGGCAGCATGTTCAGAACCATGTTTCTGTGAATAACTCCTGAACCGTAAGTCCTAGACGCTCGCTCTTGGCTGCATTCGATTCAGCTCGTGGCAGCCAGTCTAAAAAACACTATCTTGGACTTCTCTGCATGTTTCCCAGGCGAGAAATTGGCAGCATGTTCAGAACCATGTTTCTGTGAATAACTCCTGAACCGTAAGTCACAGACGCTCGCTCTTGGCTGCATTCGATTCAGCTCGTGGCAGCCAGTCTAAAAAACACTATCTTGGACTTCTCTGCATGTTCCTAAGGCAAATGTTTCTAAAGCTAATTCTTGAACCGTAAGTCCTAGACGCTCGATCTTGGCGGCATTCGTCTCAGCGCCTGGCAATTAGTATAGGAGCACTGTGTTTGACTTCTCTGGATGTTTCCCAGGCGAGTTATTGACAAGTAAATCCTAGACGCTCGATCTTGGTTATTTTCGCTTTCGCGGCTGGCAGTAAAAGAACCATGTTTCTGTGAATAACTCCTGAACCGTAAGTCCTAGACGCTCGCTCTTGGCTGCATTCGATTCAGCTCGTGGCAGCCAGTCTAAAAAACACTATCTTGGACTTCTCTGCATGTTTCCCAGGCGAGCAATTGGCAGCATGTTCAGAACCATGTTTCTGTGAATAACTCCTGAACCGTAAGTCCTAGACGCTCGCTCTTGGCTGCATTCGATTCAGCTCGTGGCAGCCAGTCTAAAAAACACTATCTTGGACTTCTCTGCATGTTCCTAAGGCAAATGTTTCTAAAGCTAATTCTTGAACCGTAAGTCCTAGACGCTCGATCTTGGCGGCATTCGTCTCAGCGCCTGGCAATTAGTATAGGAGCACTGTGTTTGACATCTCTGGATGTTTCCCAGGCGAGTTATTGACAAGTAAATCCTAGACGCTCGATCTTGGTTATTTTCGCTTTCGCGGCTGGCAGTAAAAGAACCATGTTTCTGTGAATAACTCCTGAACCGTAAGTCCTAGACGCTCGCTCTTGGCTGCATTCGATTCAGCTCGTGGCAGCCAGTCTAAAAAACACTATCTTGGACTTCTCTGCATGTTTCCCAGGCGAGAAATTGGCAGCATGTTCAGAACCATGTTTCTGTGAATAACTCCTGAACCGTAAGTCCTAGACGCTCGCTCTTGGCTGCATTCGATTCAGCTCGTGGCAGCCAGTCTAAAAAACACTATCTTGGACTTCTCTGCATGTTTCCCAGGCGAGAAATTGGCAGCATGTTCAGAACCATGTTTCTGTGAATAACTCCTGAACCGTAAGTCCTAGACGCTCGCTCTTGGCTGCATTCGATTCAGCTCGTGGCAGCCAGTCTAAAAAACACTATCTTGGACTTCTCTGCATGTTTCCCAGGCGAGAAATTGGCAGCATGTTCAGAACCATGTTTCTGTGAATAACTCCTGAACCGTAAGTCCTAGACGCTCGCTCTTGGCTGCATTCGATTCAGCTCGTGGCAGCCAGTCTAAAAAACACTATCTTGGACTTCTCTGCATGTTTCCCAGGCGAGCAATTGGCAGCATGTTCAGAACCATGTTTCTGTGAATAACTCCTGAACCGTAAGTCCTAGACGCTCGCTCTTGGCTGCATTCGATTCAGCTCGTGGCAGCCAGTCTAAAAAACACTATCTTGGACTTCTCTGCATGTTTCCCAGGCGAGAAATTGGCAGCATGTTCAGAACCATGTTTCTGTGAATAACTCCTGAACCGTAAGTCCTAGACGCTCGATCTTGGCGGCATTCGTCTCAGCGCCTGGCAATTAGTATAGGAGCACTGTGTTTGACTTCTCTGGATGTTTCCCAGGCGAGTTATTGACAAGTAAATCCTAGACGCTCGATCTTGGTTATTTTCGCTTTCGCGGCTGGCAGTAAAAGAACCATGTTTCTGTGAATAACTCCTGAACCGTAAGTCCTAGACGCTCGCTCTTGGCTGCATTCGATTCAGCTCGTGGCAGCCAGTCTAAAAAACACTATCTTGGACTTCTCTGCATGTTTCCCAGGCGAGAAATTGGCAGCATGTTCAGAACCACGTTTCTGTGAATAACTCCTGAACCGTAAGTCCTAGACGCTCGATCTTGGCGGCATTCGTCTCAGCGCCTGGCAATTAGTATAGGAGCACTGTGTTTGACTTCTCTGGATGTTTCCCAGGCGAGTTATTGACAAGTAAATCCTAGACGCTCGATCTTGGTTATTTTCGCTTTCGCGGCTGGCAGTAAAAGAACCATGTTTCTGTGAATAACTCCTGAACCGTAAGTCCTAGACGCTCGCTCTTGGCTGCATTCGATTCAGCTCGTGGCAGCCAGTCTAAAAAACACTATCTTGGACTTCTCTGCATGTTTCCCAGGCGAGCAATTGGCAGCATGTTCAGAACCATGTTTCTGTGAATAACTCCTGAACCGTAAGTCCTAGACGCTCGCTCTTGGCTGCATTCGATTCAGCTCGTGGCAGCCAGTCTAAAAAACACTATCTTGGACTTCTCTGCATGTTTCCCAGGCGAGAAATTGGCAGCATGTTCAGAACCATGTTTCTGTGAATAACTCCTGAACCGTAAGTCCTAGACGCTCGATCTTGGCGGCATTCGTCTCAGCGCCTGGCAATTAGTATAGGAGCACTGTGTTTGACTTCTCTGGATGTTTCCCAGGCGAGTTATTGACAAGTAAATCCTAGACGCTCGATCTTGGTTATTTTCGCTTTCGCGGCTGGCAGTAAAAGAACCATGTTTCTGTGAATAACTCCTGAACCGTAAGTCCTAGACGCTCGCTCTTGGCTGCATTCGATTCAGCTCGTGGCAGCCAGTCTAAAAAACACTATCTTGGACTTCTCTGCATGTTTCCCAGGCGAGAAATTGGCAGCATGTTCAGAACCATGTTTCTGTGAATAACTCCTGAACCGTAAGTCCTAGACGCTCGATCTTGGCGGCATTCGTCTCAGCGCCTGGCAATTAGTATAGGAGCACTGTGTTTGACTTCTCTGGATGTTTCCCAGGCGAGTTATTGACAAGTAAATCCTAGACGCTCGATCTTGGTTATTTTCGCTTTCGCGGCTGGCAGTAAAAGAACCATGTTTCTGTGAATAACTCCTGAACCGTAAGTCCTAGACGCTCGCTCTTGGCTGCATTCGATTCAGCTCGTGGCAGCCAGTCTAAAAAACACTATCTTGGACTTCTCTGCATGTTTCCCAGGCGAGCAATTGGCAGCATGTTCAGAACCATGTTTCTGTGAATAACTCCTGAACCGTAAGTCCTAGACGCTCGCTCTTGGCTGCATTCGATTCAGCTCGTGGCAGCCAGTCTAAAAAACACTATCTTGGACTTCTCTGCATGTTTCCCAGGCGAGCAATTGGCAGCATGTTCAGAACCATGTTTCTGTGAATAACTCCTGAACCGTAAGTCCTAGACGCTCGCTCTTGGCTGCATTCGATTCAGCTCGTGGCAGCCAGTCTAAAAAACACTATCTTGGACTTCTCTGCATGTTTCCCAGGCGAGAAATTGGCAGCATGTTCAGAACCATGTTTCTGTGAATAACTCCTGAACCGTAAGTCCTAGACGCTCGCTCTTGGCTGCATTCGATTCAGCTCGTGGCAGCCAGTCTAAAAAACACTATCTTGGACTTCTCTGCATGTTTCCCAGGCGAGAAATTGGCAGCATGTTCAGAACCATGTTTCTGTGAATAACTCCTGAACCGTAAGTCCTAGACGCTCGCTCTTGGCTGCATTCGATTCAGCTCGTGGCAGCCAGTCTAAAAAACACTATCTTGGACTTCTCTGCATGTTTCCCAGGCGAGAAATTGGCAGCATGTTCAGAACCATGTTTCTGTGAATAACTCCTGAACCGTAAGTCCTAGACGCTCGCTCTTGGCTGCATTCGATTCAGCTCGTGGCAGCCAGTCTAAAAAACACTATCTTGGACTTCTCTGCATGTTTCCCAGGCGAGAAATTGGCAGCATGTTCAGAACCATGTTTCTGTGAATAACTCCTGAACCGTAAGTCCTAGACGCTCGATCTTGGCGGCATTCGTCTCAGCGCCTGGCAATTAGTATAGGAGCACTGTGTTTGACTTCTCTGGATGTTTCCCAGGCGAGTTATTGACAAGTAAATCCTAGACGCTCGATCTTGGTTATTTTCGCTTTCGCGGCTGGCAGTAAAAGAACCATGTTTCTGTGAATAACTCCTGAACCGTAAGTCCTAGACGCTCGCTCTTGGCTGCATTCGATTCAGCTCGTGGCAGCCAGTCTAAAAAACACTATCTTGGACTTCTCTGCATGTTTCCCAGGCGAGAAATTGGCAGCATGTTCAGAACCATGTTTCTGTGAATAACTCCTGAACCGTAAGTCCTAGACGCTCGCTCTTGGCTGCATTCGATTCAGCTCGTGGCAGCCAGTCTAAAAAACACTATCTTGGACTTCTCTGCATGTTTCCCAGGCGAGAAATTGGCAGCATGTTCAGAACCATGTTTCTGTGAATAACTCCTGAACCGTAAGTCACAGACGCTCGCTCTTGGCTGCATTCGATTCAGCTCGTGGCAGCCAGTCTAAAAAACACTATCTTGGACTTCTCTGCATGTTCCTAAGGCAAATGTTTCTAAAGCTAATTCTTGAACCGTAAGTCCTAGACGCTCGATCTTGGCGGCATTCGTCTCAGCGCCTGGCAATTAGTATAGGAGCACTGTGTTTGACTTCTCTGGATGTTTCCCAGGCGAGTTATTGACAAGTAAATCCTAGACGCTCGATCTTGGTTATTTTCGCTTTCGCGGCTGGCAGTAAAAGAACCATGTTTCTGTGAATAACTCCTGAACCGTAAGTCCTAGACGCTCGCTCTTGGCTGCATTCGATTCAGCTCGTGGCAGCCAGTCTAAAAAACACTATCTTGGACTTCTCTGCATGTTCCTAAGGCAAATGTTTCTAAAGCTAATTCTTGAACCGTAAGTCCTAGACGCTCGATCTTGGCGGCATTCGTCTCAGCGCCTGGCAATTAGTATAGGAGCACTGTGTTTGACTTCTCTGGATGTTTCCCAGGCGAGTTATTGACAAGTAAATCCTAGACGCTCGATCTTGGTTATTTTCGCTTTCGCGGCTGGCAGTAAAAGAACCATGTTTCTGTGAATAACTCCTGAACCGTAAGTCCTAGACGCTCGCTCTTGGCTGCATTCGATTCAGCTCGTGGCAGCCAGTCTAAAAAACACTATCTTGGACTTCTCTGCATGTTTCCCAGGCGAGCAATTGGCAGCATGTTCAGAACCATGTTTCTGTGAATAACTCCTGAACCGTAAGTCCTAGACGCTCGCTCTTGGCTGCATTCGATTCAGCTCGTGGCAGCCAGTCTAAAAAACACTATCTTGGACTTCTCTTCATGTTTCCCAGGCGAGAAATTGGCAGCATGTTCAGAACCATGTTTCTGTGAATAACTCCTGAACCGTAAGTCCTAGACGCTCGCTCTTGGCTGCATTCGATTCAGCTCGTGGCAGCCAGTCTAAAAAACACTATCTTGGACTTCTCTGCATGTTTCCCAGGCGAGAAATTGGCAGCATGTTCAGAACCATGTTTCTGTGAATAACTCCTGAACCGTAAGTCCTAGACGCTCGCTCTTGGCTGCATTCGATTCAGCTCGTGGCAGCCAGTCTAAAAAACACTATCTTGGACTTCTCTGCATGTTTCCCAGGCGAGAAATTGGCAGCATGTTCAGAACCATGTTTCTGTGAATAACTCCTGAACCGTAAGTCCTAGACGCTCGCTCTTGGCTGCATTCGATTCAGCTCGTGGCAGCCAGTCTAAAAAACACTATCTTGGACTTCTCTGCATGTTTCCCAGGCGAGCAATTGGCAGCATGTTCAGAACCATGTTTCTGTGAATAACTCCTGAACCGTAAGTCCTAGACGCTCGCTCTTGGCTGCATTCGATTCAGCTCGTGGCAGCCAGTCTAAAAAACACTATCTTGGACTTCTCTGCATGTTTCCCAGGCGAGAAATTGGCAGCATGTTCAGAACCATGTTTCTGTGAATAACTCCTGAACCGTAAGTCACAGACGCTCGCTCTTGGCTGCATTCGATTCAGCTCGTGGCAGCCAGTCTAAAAAACACTATCTTGGACTTCTCTGCATGTTCCTAAGGCAAATGTTTCTAAAGCTAATTCTTGAACCGTAAGTCCTAGACGCTCGATCTTGGCGGCATTCGTCTCAGCGCCTGGCAATTAGTATAGGAGCACTGTGTTTGACTTCTCTGGATGTTTCCCAGGCGAGTTATTGACAAGTAAATCCTAGACGCTCGATCTTGGTTATTTTCGCTTTCGCGGCTGGCAGTAAAAGAACCATGTTTCTGTGAATAACTCCTGAACCGTAAGTCCTAGACGCTCGCTCTTGGCTGCATTCGATTCAGCTCGTGGCAGCCAGTCTAAAAAACACTATCTTGGACTTCTCTGCATGTTTCCCAGGCGAGCAATTGGCAGCATGTTCAGAACCATGTTTCTGTGAATAACTCCTGAACCGTAAGTCCTAGACGCTCGCTCTTGGCTGCATTCGATTCAGCTCGTGGCAGCCAGTCTAAAAAACACTATCTTGGACTTCTCTGCATGTTCCTAAGGCAAATGTTTCTAAAGCTAATTCTTGAACCGTAAGTCCTAGACGCTCGATCTTGGCGGCATTCGTCTCAGCGCCTGGCAATTAGTATAGGAGCACTGTGTTTGACTTCTCTGGATGTTTCCCAGGCGAGTTATTGACAAGTAAATCCTAGACGCTCGATCTTGGTTATTTTCGCTTTCGCGGCTGGCAGTAAAAGAACCATGTTTCTGTGAATAACTCCTGAACCGTAAGTCCTAGACGCTCGCTCTTGGCTGCATTCGATTCAGCTCGTGGCAGCCAGTCTAAAAAACACTATCTTGGACTTCTCTGCATGTTTCCCAGGCGAGAAATTGGCAGCATGTTCAGAACCATGTTTCTGTGAATAACTCCTGAACCGTAAGTCCTAGACGCTCGCTCTTGGCTGCATTCGATTCAGCTCGTGGCAGCCAGTCTAAAAAACACTATCTTGGACTTCTCTGCATGTTTCCCAGGCGAGAAATTGGCAGCATGTTCAGAACCATGTTTCTGTGAATAACTCCTGAACCGTAAGTCCTAGACGCTCGCTCTTGGCTGCATTCGATTCAGCTCGTGGCAGCCAGTCTAAAAAACACTATCTTGGACTTCTCTGCATGTTTCCCAGGCGAGAAATTGGCAGCATGTTCAGAACCATGTTTCTGTGAATAACTCCTGAACCGTAAGTCCTAGACGCTCGCTCTTGGCTGCATTCGATTCAGCTCGTGGCAGCCAGTCTAAAAAACACTATCTTGGACTTCTCTGCATGTTTCCCAGGCGAGCAATTGGCAGCATGTTCAGAACCATGTTTCTGTGAATAACTCCTGAACCGTAAGTCCTAGACGCTCGCTCTTGGCTGCATTCGATTCAGCTCGTGGCAGCCAGTCTAAAAAACACTATCTTGGACTTCTCTGCATGTTTCCCAGGCGAGAAATTGGCAGCATGTTCAGAACCATGTTTCTGTGAATAACTCCTGAACCGTAAGTCCTAGACGCTCGATCTTGGCGGCATTCGTCTCAGCGCCTGGCAATTAGTATAGGAGCACTGTGTTTGACTTCTCTGGATGTTTCCCAGGCGAGTTATTGACAAGTAAATCCTAGACGCTCGATCTTGGTTATTTTCGCTTTCGCGGCTGGCAGTAAAAGAACCATGTTTCTGTGAATAACTCCTGAACCGTAAGTCCTAGACGCTCGCTCTTGGCTGCATTCGATTCAGCTCGTGGCAGCCAGTCTAAAAAACACTATCTTGGACTTCTCTGCATGTTTCCCAGGCGAGCAATTGGCAGCATGTTCAGAACCATGTTTCTGTGAATAACTCCTGAACCGTAAGTCCTAGACGCTCGCTCTTGGCTGCATTCGATTCAGCTCGTGGCAGCCAGTCTAAAAAACACTATCTTGGACTTCTCTGCATGTTTCCCAGGCGAGAAATTGGCAGCATGTTCAGAACCACGTTTCTGTGAATAACTCCTGAACCGTAAGTCCTAGACGCTCGATCTTGGCGGCATTCGTCTCAGCGCCTGGCAATTAGTATAGGAGCACTGTGTTTGACTTCTCTGGATGTTTCCCAGGCGAGTTATTGACAAGTAAATCCTAGACGCTCGATCTTGGTTATTTTCGCTTTCGCGGCTGGCAGTAAAAGAACCATGTTTCTGTGAATAACTCCTGAACCGTAAGTCCTAGACGCTCGCTCTTGGCTGCATTCGATTCAGCTCGTGGCAGCCAGTCTAAAAAACACTATCTTGGACTTCTCTGCATGTTTCCCAGGCGAGCAATTGGCAGCATGTTCAGAACCATGTTTCTGTGAATAACTCCTGAACCGTAAGTCCTAGACGCTCGCTCTTGGCTGCATTCGATTCAGCTCGTGGCAGCCAGTCTAAAAAACACTATCTTGGACTTCTCTGCATGTTTCCCAGGCGAGAAATTGGCAGCATGTTCAGAACCATGTTTCTGTGAATAACTCCTGAACCGTAAGTCCTAGACGCTCGATCTTGGCGGCATTCGTCTCAGCGCCTGGCAATTAGTATAGGAGCACTGTGTTTGACTTCTCTGGATGTTTCCCAGGCGAGTTATTGACAAGTAAATCCTAGACGCTCGATCTTGGTTATTTTCGCTTTCGCGGCTGGCAGTAAAAGAACCATGTTTCTGTGAATAACTCCTGAACCGTAAGTCCTAGACGCTCGCTCTTGGCTGCATTCGATTCAGCTCGTGGCAGCCAGTCTAAAAAACACTATCTTGGACTTCTCTGCATGTTTCCCAGGCGAGAAATTGGCAGCATGTTCAGAACCATGTTTCTGTGAATAACTCCTGAACCGTAAGTCCTAGACGCTCGATCTTGGCGGCATTCGTCTCAGCGCCTGGCAATTAGTATAGGAGCACTGTGTTTGACTTCTCTGGATGTTTCCCAGGCGAGTTATTGACAAGTAAATCCTAGACGCTCGATCTTGGTTATTTTCGCTTTCGCGGCTGGCAGTAAAAGAACCATGTTTCTGTGAATAACTCCTGAACCGTAAGTCCTAGACGCTCGCTCTTGGCTGCATTCGATTCAGCTCGTGGCAGCCAGTCTAAAAAACACTATCTTGGACTTCTCTGCATGTTTCCCAGGCGAGCAATTGGCAGCATGTTCAGAACCATGTTTCTGTGAATAACTCCTGAACCGTAAGTCCTAGACGCTCGCTCTTGGCTGCATTCGATTCAGCTCGTGGCAGCCAGTCTAAAAAACACTATCTTGGACTTCTCTGCATGTTTCCCAGGCGAGCAATTGGCAGCATGTTCAGAACCATGTTTCTGTGAATAACTCCTGAACCGTAAGTCCTAGACGCTCGCTCTTGGCTGCATTCGATTCAGCTCGTGGCAGCCAGTCTAAAAAACACTATCTTGGACTTCTCTGCATGTTTCCCAGGCGAGAAATTGGCAGCATGTTCAGAACCATGTTTCTGTGAATAACTCCTGAACCGTAAGTCCTAGACGCTCGCTCTTGGCTGCATTCGATTCAGCTCGTGGCAGCCAGTCTAAAAAACACTATCTTGGACTTCTCTGCATGTTTCCCAGGCGAGAAATTGGCAGCATGTTCAGAACCATGTTTCTGTGAATAACTCCTGAACCGTAAGTCCTAGACGCTCGCTCTTGGCTGCATTCGATTCAGCTCGTGGCAGCCAGTCTAAAAAACACTATCTTGGACTTCTCTGCATGTTTCCCAGGCGAGAAATTGGCAGCATGTTCAGAACCATGTTTCTGTGAATAACTCCTGAACCGTAAGTCCTAGACGCTCGCTCTTGGCTGCATTCGATTCAGCTCGTGGCAGCCAGTCTAAAAAACACTATCTTGGACTTCTCTGCATGTTTCCCAGGCGAGAAATTGGCAGCATGTTCAGAACCATGTTTCTGTGAATAACTCCTGAACCGTAAGTCCTAGACGCTCGATCTTGGCGGCATTCGTCTCAGCGCCTGGCAATTAGTATAGGAGCACTGTGTTTGACTTCTCTGGATGTTTCCCAGGCGAGTTATTGACAAGTAAATCCTAGACGCTCGATCTTGGTTATTTTCGCTTTCGCGGCTGGCAGTAAAAGAACCATGTTTCTGTGAATAACTCCTGAACCGTAAGTCCTAGACGCTCGCTCTTGGCTGCATTCGATTCAGCTCGTGGCAGCCAGTCTAAAAAACACTATCTTGGACTTCTCTGCATGTTTCCCAGGCGAGAAATTGGCAGCATGTTCAGAACCATGTTTCTGTGAATAACTCCTGAACCGTAAGTCCTAGACGCTCGCTCTTGGCTGCATTCGATTCAGCTCGTGGCAGCCAGTCTAAAAAACACTATCTTGGACTTCTCTGCATGTTTCCCAGGCGAGAAATTGGCAGCATGTTCAGAACCATGTTTCTGTGAATAACTCCTGAACCGTAAGTCACAGACGCTCGCTCTTGGCTGCATTCGATTCAGCTCGTGGCAGCCAGTCTAAAAAACACTATCTTGGACTTCTCTGCATGTTCCTAAGGCAAATGTTTCTAAAGCTAATTCTTGAACCGTAAGTCCTAGACGCTCGATCTTGGCGGCATTCGTCTCAGCGCCTGGCAATTAGTATAGGAGCACTGTGTTTGACTTCTCTGGATGTTTCCCAGGCGAGTTATTGACAAGTAAATCCTAGACGCTCGATCTTGGTTATTTTCGCTTTCGCGGCTGGCAGTAAAAGAACCATGTTTCTGTGAATAACTCCTGAACCGTAAGTCCTAGACGCTCGCTCTTGGCTGCATTCGATTCAGCTCGTGGCAGCCAGTCTAAAAAACACTATCTTGGACTTCTCTGCATGTTCCTAAGGCAAATGTTTCTAAAGCTAATTCTTGAACCGTAAGTCCTAGACGCTCGATCTTGGCGGCATTCGTCTCAGCGCCTGGCAATTAGTATAGGAGCACTGTGTTTGACTTCTCTGGATGTTTCCCAGGCGAGTTATTGACAAGTAAATCCTAGACGCTCGATCTTGGTTATTTTCGCTTTCGCGGCTGGCAGTAAAAGAACCATGTTTCTGTGAATAACTCCTGAACCGTAAGTCCTAGACGCTCGCTCTTGGCTGCATTCGATTCAGCTCGTGGCAGCCAGTCTAAAAAACACTATCTTGGACTTCTCTGCATGTTTCCCAGGCGAGCAATTGGCAGCATGTTCAGAACCATGTTTCTGTGAATAACTCCTGAACCGTAAGTCCTAGACGCTCGCTCTTGGCTGCATTCGATTCAGCTCGTGGCAGCCAGTCTAAAAAACACTATCTTGGACTTCTCTGCATGTTTCCCAGGCGAGAAATTGGCAGCATGTTCAGAACCATGTTTCTGTGAATAACTCCTGAACCGTAAGTCCTAGACGCTCGCTCTTGGCTGCATTCGATTCAGCTCGTGGCAGCCAGTCTAAAAAACACTATCTTGGACTTCTCTGCATGTTTCCCAGGCGAGAAATTGGCAGCATGTTCAGAACCATGTTTCTGTGAATAACTCCTGAACCGTAAGTCCTAGACGCTCGCTCTTGGCTGCATTCGATTCAGCTCGTGGCAGCCAGTCTAAAAAACACTATCTTGGACTTCTCTGCATGTTTCCCAGGCGAGAAATTGGCAGCATGTTCAGAACCATGTTTCTGTGAATAACTCCTGAACCGTAAGTCCTAGACGCTCGCTCTTGGCTGCATTCGATTCAGCTCGTGGCAGCCAGTCTAAAAAACACTATCTTGGACTTCTCTGCATGTTTCCCAGGCGAGAAATTGGCAGCATGTTCAGAACCATGTTTCTGTGAATAACTCCTGAACCGTAAGTCCTAGACGCTCGCTCTTGGCTGCATTCGATTCAGCTCGTGGCAGCCAGTCTAAAAAACACTATCTTGGACTTCTCTGCATGTTTCCCAGGCGAGAAATTGGCAGCATGTTCAGAACCATGTTTCTGTGAATAACTCCTGAACCGTAAGTCCTAGACGCTCGCTCTTGGCTGCATTCGATTCAGCTCGTGGCAGCCAGTCTAAAAAACACTATCTTGGACTTCTCTGCATGTTTCCCAGGCGAGAAATTGGCAGCATGTTCAGAACCATGTTTCTGTGAATAACTCCTGAACCGTAAGTCCTAGACGCTCGCTCTTGGCTGCATTCGATTCAGCTCGTGGCAGCCAGTCTAAAAAACACTATCTTGGACTTCTCTGCATGTTTCCCAGGCGAGCAATTGGCAGCATGTTCAGAACCATGTTTCTGTGAATAACTCCTGAACCGTAAGTCCTAGACGCTCGCTCTTGGCTGCATTCGATTCAGCTCGTGGCAGCCAGTCTAAAAAACACTATCTTGGACTTCTCTGCATGTTTCCCAGGCGAGAAATTGGCAGCATGTTCAGAACCATGTTTCTGTGAATAACTCCTGAACCGTAAGTCCTAGACGCTCGATCTTGGCGGCATTCGTCTCAGCGCCTGGCAATTAGTATAGGAGCACTGTGTTTGACTTCTCTGGATGTTTCCCAGGCGAGTTATTGACAAGTAAATCCTAGACGCTCGATCTTGGTTATTTTCGCTTTCGCGGCTGGCAGTAAAAGAACCATGTTTCTGTGAATAACTCCTGAACCGTAAGTCCTAGACGCTCGCTCTTGGCTGCATTCGATTCAGCTCGTGGCAGCCAGTCTAAAAAACACTATCTTGGACTTCTCTGCATGTTTCCCAGGCGAGCAATTGGCAGCATGTTCAGAACCATGTTTCTGTGAATAACTCCTGAACCGTAAGTCCTAGACGCTCGCTCTTGGCTGCATTCGATTCAGCTCGTGGCAGCCAGTCTAAAAAACACTATCTTGGACTTCTCTGCATGTTTCCCAGGCGAGAAATTGGCAGCATGTTCAGAACCACGTTTCTGTGAATAACTCCTGAACCGTAAGTCCTAGACGCTCGATCTTGGCGGCATTCGTCTCAGCGCCTGGCAATTAGTATAGGAGCACTGTGTTTGACTTCTCTGGATGTTTCCCAGGCGAGTTATTGACAAGTAAATCCTAGACGCTCGATCTTGGTTATTTTCGCTTTGGCGGCTGGCAGTAAAAGAACCATGTTTCTGTGAATAACTCCTGAACCGTAAGTCCTAGACGCTCGCTCTTGGCTGCATTCGATTCAGCTCGTGGCAGCCAGTCTAAAAAACACTATCTTGGACTTCTCTGCATGTTTCCCAGGCGAGCAATTGGCAGCATGTTCAGAACCATGTTTCTGTGAATAACTCCTGAACCGTAAGTCCTAGACGCTCGCTCTTGGCTGCATTCGATTCAGCTCGTGGCAGCCAGTCTAAAAAACACTATCTTGGACTTCTCTGCATGTTTCCCAGGCGAGAAATTGGCAGCATGTTCAGAACCATGTTTCTGTGAATAACTCCTGAACCGTAAGTCCTAGACGCTCGATCTTGGCGGCATTCGTCTCAGCGCCTGGCAATTAGTATAGGAGCACTGTGTTTGACTTCTCTGGATGTTTCCCAGGCGAGTTATTGACAAGTAAATCCTAGACGCTCGATCTTGGTTATTTTCGCTTTCGCGGCTGGCAGTAAAAGAACCATGTTTCTGTGAATAACTCCTGAACCGTAAGTCCTAGACGCTCGCTCTTGGCTGCATTCGATTCAGCTCGTGGCAGCCAGTCTAAAAAACACTATCTTGGACTTCTCTGCATGTTTCCCAGGCGAGAAATTGGCAGCATGTTCAGAACCATGTTTCTGTGAATAACTCCTGAACCGTAAGTCCTAGACGCTCGATCTTGGCGGCATTCGTCTCAGCGCCTGGCAATTAGTATAGGAGCACTGTGTTTGACTTCTCTGGATGTTTCCCAGGCGAGTTATTGACAAGTAAATCCTAGACGCTCGATCTTGGTTATTTTCGCTTTCGCGGCTGGCAGTAAAAGAACCATGTTTCTGTGAATAACTCCTGAACCGTAAGTCCTAGACGCTCGCTCTTGGCTGCATTCGATTCAGCTCGTGGCAGCCAGTCTAAAAAACACTATCTTGGAC
Source organism: Rhinoderma darwinii (assembly GCF_050947455.1). Taxonomy (NCBI): domain Eukaryota; kingdom Metazoa; phylum Chordata; class Amphibia; order Anura; family Rhinodermatidae; genus Rhinoderma; species Rhinoderma darwinii. The sequence continues at coordinate 58,571 of NW_027461892.1, read as the reverse complement.
TTCTCTGCATGTTTCCCAGGCGAGCAATTGGCAGCATGTTCAGAACCATGTTTCTGTGAATAACTCCTGAACCGTAAGTCCTAGACGCTCGCTCTTGGCTGCATTCGATTCAGCTCGTGGCAGCCAGTCTAAAAAACACTATCTTGGACTTCTCTGCATGTTTCCCAGGCGAGCAATTGGCAGCATGTTCAGAACCATGTTTCTGTGAATAACTCCTGAACCGTAAGTCCTAGACGCTCGCTCTTGGCTGCATTCGATTCAGCTCGTGGCAGCCAGTCTAAAAAACACTATCTTGGACTTCTCTGCATGTTTCCCAGGCGAGAAATTGGCAGCATGTTCAGAACCATGTTTCTGTGAATAACTCCTGAACCGTAAGTCCTAGACGCTCGCTCTTGGCTGCATTCGATTCAGCTCGTGGCAGCCAGTCTAAAAAACACTATCTTGGACTTCTCTGCATGTTTCCCAGGCGAGAAATTGGCAGCATGTTCAGAACCATGTTTCTGTGAATAACTCCTGAACCGTAAGTCCTAGACGCTCGCTCTTGGCTGCATTCGATTCAGCTCGTGGCAGCCAGTCTAAAAAACACTATCTTGGACTTCTCTGCATGTTTCCCAGGCGAGAAATTGGCAGCATGTTCAGAACCATGTTTCTGTGAATAACTCCTGAACCGTAAGTCCTAGACGCTCGCTCTTGGCTGCATTCGATTCAGCTCGTGGCAGCCAGTCTAAAAAACACTATCTTGGACTTCTCTGCATGTTTCCCAGGCGAGAAATTGGCAGCATGTTCAGAACCATGTTTCTGTGAATAACTCCTGAACCGTAAGTCCTAGACGCTCGATCTTGGCGGCATTCGTCTCAGCGCCTGGCAATTAGTATAGGAGCACTGTGTTTGACTTCTCTGGATGTTTCCCAGGCGAGTTATTGACAAGTAAATCCTAGACGCTCGATCTTGGTTATTTTCGCTTTCGCGGCTGGCAGTAAAAGAACCATGTTTCTGTGAATAACTCCTGAACCGTAAGTCCTAGACGCTCGCTCTTGGCTGCATTCGATTCAGCTCGTGGCAGCCAGTCTAAAAAACACTATCTTGGACTTCTCTGCATGTTTCCCAGGCGAGAAATTGGCAGCATGTTCAGAACCATGTTTCTGTGAATAACTCCTGAACCGTAAGTCCTAGACGCTCGCTCTTGGCTGCATTCGATTCAGCTCGTGGCAGCCAGTCTAAAAAACACTATCTTGGACTTCTCTGCATGTTTCCCAGGCGAGAAATTGGCAGCATGTTCAGAACCATGTTTCTGTGAATAACTCCTGAACCGTAAGTCACAGACGCTCGCTCTTGGCTGCATTCGATTCAGCTCGTGGCAGCCAGTCTAAAAAACACTATCTTGGACTTCTCTGCATGTTCCTAAGGCAAATGTTTCTAAAGCTAATTCTTGAACCGTAAGTCCTAGACGCTCGATCTTGGCGGCATTCGTCTCAGCGCCTGGCAATTAGTATAGGAGCACTGTGTTTGACTTCTCTGGATGTTTCCCAGGCGAGTTATTGACAAGTAAATCCTAGACGCTCGATCTTGGTTATTTTCGCTTTCGCGGCTGGCAGTAAAAGAACCATGTTTCTGTGAATAACTCCTGAACCGTAAGTCCTAGACGCTCGCTCTTGGCTGCATTCGATTCAGCTCGTGGCAGCCAGTCTAAAAAACACTATCTTGGACTTCTCTGCATGTTCCTAAGGCAAATGTTTCTAAAGCTAATTCTTGAACCGTAAGTCCTAGACGCTCGATCTTGGCGGCATTCGTCTCAGCGCCTGGTAATTAGTATAGGAGCACTGTGTTTGACTTCTCTGGATGTTTCCCAGGCGAGTTATTGACAAGTAAATCCTAGACGCTCGATCTTGGTTATTTTCGCTTTCGCGGCTGGCAGTAAAAGAACCATGTTTCTGTGAATAACTCCTGAACCGTAAGTCCTAGACGCTCGCTCTTGGCTGCATTCGATTCAGCTCGTGGCAGCCAGTCTAAAAAACACTATCTTGGACTTCTCTGCATGTTTCCCAGGCGAGCAATTGGCAGCATGTTCAGAACCATGTTTCTGTGAATAACTCCTGAACCGTAAGTCCTAGACGCTCGCTCTTGGCTGCATTCGATTCAGCTCGTGGCAGCCAGTCTAAAAAACACTATCTTGGACTTCTCTGCATGTTTCCCAGGCGAGAAATTGGCAGCATGTTCAGAACCATGTTTCTGTGAATAACTCCTGAACCGTAAGTCCTAGACGCTCGCTCTTGGCTGCATTCGATTCAGCTCGTGGCAGCCAGTCTAAAAAACACTATCTTGGACTTCTCTGCATGTTTCCCAGGCGAGAAATTGGCAGCATGTTCAGAACCATGTTTCTGTGAATAACTCCTGAACCGTAAGTCCTAGACGCTCGCTCTTGGCTGCATTCGATTCAGCTCGTGGCAGCCAGTCTAAAAAACACTATCTTGGACTTCTCTGCATGTTTCCCAGGCGAGAAATTGGCAGCATGTTCAGAACCATGTTTCTGTGAATAACTCCTGAACCGTAAGTCCTAGACGCTCGCTCTTGGCTGCATTCGATTCAGCTCGTGGCAGCCAGTCTAAAAAACACTATCTTGGACTTCTCTGCATGTTTCCCAGGCGAGCAATTGGCAGCATGTTCAGAACCATGTTTCTGTGAATAACTCCTGAACCGTAAGTCCTAGACGCTCGCTCTTGGCTGCATTCGATTCAGCTCGTGGCAGCCAGTCTAAAAAACACTATCTTGGACTTCTCTGCATGTTTCCCAGGCGAGAAATTGGCAGCATGTTCAGAACCATGTTTCTGTGAATAACTCCTGAACCGTAAGTCACAGACGCTCGCTCTTGGCTGCATTCGATTCAGCTCGTGGCAGCCAGTCTAAAAAACACTATCTTGGACTTCTCTGCATGTTCCTAAGGCAAATGTTTCTAAAGCTAATTCTTGAACCGTAAGTCCTAGACGCTCGATCTTGGCGGCATTCGTCTCAGCGCCTGGCAATTAGTATAGGAGCACTGTGTTTGACTTCTCTGGATGTTTCCCAGGCGAGTTATTGACAAGTAAATCCTAGACGCTCGATCTTGGTTATTTTCGCTTTCGCGGCTGGCAGTAAAAGAACCATGTTTCTGTGAATAACTCCTGAACCGTAAGTCCTAGACGCTCGCTCTTGGCTGCATTCGATTCAGCTCGTGGCAGCCAGTCTAAAAAACACTATCTTGGACTTCTCTGCATGTTTCCCAGGCGAGCAATTGGCAGCATGTTCAGAACCATGTTTCTGTGAATAACTCCTGAACCGTAAGTCCTAGACGCTCGCTCTTGGCTGCATTCGATTCAGCTCGTGGCAGCCAGTCTAAAAAACACTATCTTGGACTTCTCTGCATGTTCCTAAGGCAAATGTTTCTAAAGCTAATTCTTGAACCGTAAGTCCTAGACGCTCGATCTTGGCGGCATTCGTCTCAGCGCCTGGCAATTAGTATAGGAGCACTGTGTTTGACTTCTCTGGATGTTTCCCAGGCGAGTTATTGACAAGTAAATCCTAGACGCTCGATCTTGGTTATTTTCGCTTTCGCGGCTGGCAGTAAAAGAACCATGTTTCTGTGAATAACTCCTGAACCGTAAGTCCTAGACGCTCGCTCTTGGCTGCATTCGATTCAGCTCGTGGCAGCCAGTCTAAAAAACACTATCTTGGACTTCTCTGCATGTTTCCCAGGCGAGAAATTGGCAGCATGTTCAGAACCATGTTTCTGTGAATAACTCCTGAACCGTAAGTCCTAGACGCTCGCTCTTGGCTGCATTCGATTCAGCTCGTGGCAGCCAGTCTAAAAAACACTATCTTGGACTTCTCTGCATGTTTCCCAGGCGAGAAATTGGCAGCATGTTCAGAACCATGTTTCTGTGAATAACTCCTGAACCGTAAGTCCTAGACGCTCGCTCTTGGCTGCATTCGATTCAGCTCGTGGCAGCCAGTCTAAAAAACACTATCTTGGACTTCTCTGCATGTTTCCCAGGCGAGAAATTGGCAGCATGTTCAGAACCATGTTTCTGTGAATAACTCCTGAACCGTAAGTCCTAGACGCTCGCTCTTGGCTGCATTCGATTCAGCTCGTGGCAGCCAGTCTAAAAAACACTATCTTGGACTTCTCTGCATGTTTCCCAGGCGAGCAATTGGCAGCATGTTCAGAACCATGTTTCTGTGAATAACTCCTGAACCGTAAGTCCTAGACGCTCGCTCTTGGCTGCATTCGATTCAGCTCGTGGCAGCCAGTCTAAAAAACACTATCTTGGACTTCTCTGCATGTTTCCCAGGCGAGAAATTGGCAGCATGTTCAGAACCATGTTTCTGTGAATAACTCCTGAACCGTAAGTCCTAGACGCTCGATCTTGGCGGCATTCGTCTCAGCGCCTGGCAATTAGTATAGGAGCACTGTGTTTGACTTCTCTGGATGTTTCCCAGGCGAGTTATTGACAAGTAAATCCTAGACGCTCGATCTTGGTTATTTTCGCTTTCGCGGCTGGCAGTAAAAGAACCATGTTTCTGTGAATAACTCCTGAACCGTAAGTCCTAGACGCTCGCTCTTGGCTGCATTCGATTCAGCTCGTGGCAGCCAGTCTAAAAAACACTATCTTGGACTTCTCTGCATGTTTCCCAGGCGAGAAATTGGCAGCATGTTCAGAACCATGTTTCTGTGAATAACTCCTGAACCGTAAGTCCTAGACGCTCGATCTTGGCGGCATTCGTCTCAGCGCCTGGCAATTAGTATAGGAGCACTGTGTTTGACTTCTCTGGATGTTTCCCAGGCGAGTTATTGACAAGTAAATCCTAGACGCTCGATCTTGGTTATTTTCGCTTTCGCGGCTGGCAGTAAAAGAACCATGTTTCTGTGAATAACTCCTGAACCGTAAGTCCTAGACGCTCGCTCTTGGCTGCATTCGATTCAGCTCGTGGCAGCCAGTCTAAAAAACACTATCTTGGACTTCTCTGCATGTTTCCCAGGCGAGCAATTGGCAGCATGTTCAGAACCATGTTTCTGTGAATAACTCCTGAACCGTAAGTCCTAGACGCTCGCTCTTGGCTGCATTCGATTCAGCTCGTGGCAGCCAGTCTAAAAAACACTATCTTGGACTTCTCTGCATGTTTCCCAGGCGAGCAATTGGCAGCATGTTCAGAACCATGTTTCTGTGAATAACTCCTGAACCGTAAGTCCTAGACGCTCGCTCTTGGCTGCATTCGATTCAGCTCGTGGCAGCCAGTCTAAAAAACACTATCTTGGACTTCTCTGCATGTTTCCCAGGCGAGAAATTGGCAGCATGTTCAGAACCATGTTTCTGTGAATAACTCCTGAACCGTAAGTCCTAGACGCTCGCTCTTGGCTGCATTCGATTCAGCTCGTGGCAGCCAGTCTAAAAAACACTATCTTGGACTTCTCTGCATGTTTCCCAGGCGAGAAATTGGCAGCATGTTCAGAACCATGTTTCTGTGAATAACTCCTGAACCGTAAGTCCTAGACGCTCGCTCTTGGCTGCATTCGATTCAGCTCGTGGCAGCCAGTCTAAAAAACACTATCTTGGACTTCTCTGCATGTTTCCCAGGCGAGAAATTGGCAGCATGTTCAGAACCATGTTTCTGTGAATAACTCCTGAACCGTAAGTCCTAGACGCTCGCTCTTGGCTGCATTCGATTCAGCTCGTGGCAGCCAGTCTAAAAAACACTATCTTGGACTTCTCTGCATGTTTCCCAGGCGAGAAATTGGCAGCATGTTCAGAACCATGTTTCTGTGAATAACTCCTGAACCGTAAGTCCTAGACGCTCGATCTTGGCGGCATTCGTCTCAGCGCCTGGCAATTAGTATAGGAGCACTGTGTTTGACTTCTCTGGATGTTTCCCAGGCGAGTTATTGACAAGTAAATCCTAGACGCTCGATCTTGGTTATTTTCGCTTTCGCGGCTGGCAGTAAAAGAACCATGTTTCTGTGAATAACTCCTGAACCGTAAGTCCTAGACGCTCGCTCTTGGCTGCATTCGATTCAGCTCGTGGCAGCCAGTCTAAAAAACACTATCTTGGACTTCTCTGCATGTTTCCCAGGCGAGAAATTGGCAGCATGTTCAGAACCATGTTTCTGTGAATAACTCCTGAACCGTAAGTCCTAGACGCTCGCTCTTGGCTGCATTCGATTCAGCTCGTGGCAGCCAGTCTAAAAAACACTATCTTGGACTTCTCTGCATGTTTCCCAGGCGAGAAATTGGCAGCATGTTCAGAACCATGTTTCTGTGAATAACTCCTGAACCGTAAGTCACAGACGCTCGCTCTTGGCTGCATTCGATTCAGCTCGTGGCAGCCAGTCTAAAAAACACTATCTTGGACTTCTCTGCATGTTCCTAAGGCAAATGTTTCTAAAGCTAATTCTTGAACCGTAAGTCCTAGACGCTCGATCTTGGCGGCATTCGTCTCAGCGCCTGGCAATTAGTATAGGAGCACTGTGTTTGACTTCTCTGGATGTTTCCCAGGCGAGTTATTGACAAGTAAATCCTAGACGCTCGATCTTGGTTATTTTCGCTTTCGCGGCTGGCAGTAAAAGAACCATGTTTCTGTGAATAACTCCTGAACCGTAAGTCCTAGACGCTCGCTCTTGGCTGCATTCGATTCAGCTCGTGGCAGCCAGTCTAAAAAACACTATCTTGGACTTCTCTGCATGTTCCTAAGGCAAATGTTTCTAAAGCTAATTCTTGAACCGTAAGTCCTAGACGCTCGATCTTGGCGGCATTCGTCTCAGCGCCTGGCAATTAGTATAGGAGCACTGTGTTTGACTTCTCTGGATGTTTCCCAGGCGAGTTATTGACAAGTAAATCCTAGACGCTCGATCTTGGTTATTTTCGCTTTCGCGGCTGGCAGTAAAAGAACCATGTTTCTGTGAATAACTCCTGAACCGTAAGTCCTAGACGCTCGCTCTTGGCTGCATTCGATTCAGCTCGTGGCAGCCAGTCTAAAAAACACTATCTTGGACTTCTCTGCATGTTTCCCAGGCGAGCAATTGGCAGCATGTTCAGAACCATGTTTCTGTGAATAACTCCTGAACCGTAAGTCCTAGACGCTCGCTCTTGGCTGCATTCGATTCAGCTCGTGGCAGCCAGTCTAAAAAACACTATCTTGGACTTCTCTGCATGTTTCCCAGGCGAGAAATTGGCAGCATGTTCAGAACCATGTTTCTGTGAATAACTCCTGAACCGTAAGTCCTAGACGCTCGCTCTTGGCTGCATTCGATTCAGCTCGTGGCAGCCAGTCTAAAAAACACTATCTTGGACTTCTCTGCATGTTTCCCAGGCGAGAAATTGGCAGCATGTTCAGAACCATGTTTCTGTGAATAACTCCTGAACCGTAAGTCCTAGACGCTCGCTCTTGGCTGCATTCGATTCAGCTCGTGGCAGCCAGTCTAAAAAACACTATCTTGGACTTCTCTGCATGTTTCCCAGGCGAGAAATTGGCAGCATGTTCAGAACCATGTTTCTGTGAATAACTCCTGAACCGTAAGTCCTAGACGCTCGCTCTTGGCTGCATTCGATTCAGCTCGTGGCAGCCAGTCTAAAAAACACTATCTTGGACTTCTCTGCATGTTTCCCAGGCGAGCAATTGGCAGCATGTTCAGAACCATGTTTCTGTGAATAACTCCTGAACCGTAAGTCCTAGACGCTCGCTCTTGGCTGCATTCGATTCAGCTCGTGGCAGCCAGTCTAAAAAACACTATCTTGGACTTCTCTGCATGTTTCCCAGGCGAGAAATTGGCAGCATGTTCAGAACCATGTTTCTGTGAATAACTCCTGAACCGTAAGTCACAGACGCTCGCTCTTGGCTGCATTCGATTCAGCTCGTGGCAGCCAGTCTAAAAAACACTATCTTGGACTTCTCTGCATGTTCCTAAGGCAAATGTTTCTAAAGCTAATTCTTGAACCGTAAGTCCTAGACGCTCGATCTTGGCGGCATTCGTCTCAGCGCCTGGCAATTAGTATAGGAGCACTGTGTTTGACTTCTCTGGATGTTTCCCAGGCGAGTTATTGACAAGTAAATCCTAGACGCTCGATCTTGGTTATTTTCGCTTTCGCGGCTGGCAGTAAAAGAACCATGTTTCTGTGAATAACTCCTGAACCGTAAGTCCTAGACGCTCGCTCTTGGCTGCATTCGATTCAGCTCGTGGCAGCCAGTCTAAAAAACACTATCTTGGACTTCTCTGCATGTTTCCCAGGCGAGCAATTGGCAGCATGTTCAGAACCATGTTTCTGTGAATAACTCCTGAACCGTAAGTCCTAGACGCTCGCTCTTGGCTGCATTCGATTCAGCTCGTGGCAGCCAGTCTAAAAAACACTATCTTGGACTTCTCTGCATGTTCCTAAGGCAAATGTTTCTAAAGCTAATTCTTGAACCGTAAGTCCTAGACGCTCGATCTTGGCGGCATTCGTCTCAGCGCCTGGCAATTAGTATAGGAGCACTGTGTTTGACTTCTCTGGATGTTTCCCAGGCGAGTTATTGACAAGTAAATCCTAGACGCTCGATCTTGGTTATTTTCGCTTTCGCGGCTGGCAGTAAAAGAACCATGTTTCTGTGAATAACTCCTGAACCGTAAGTCCTAGACGCTCGCTCTTGGCTGCATTCGATTCAGCTCGTGGCAGCCAGTCTAAAAAACACTATCTTGGACTTCTCTGCATGTTTCCCAGGCGAGAAATTGGCAGCATGTTCAGAACCATGTTTCTGTGAATAACTCCTGAACCGTAAGTCCTAGACGCTCGCTCTTGGCTGCATTCGATTCAGCTCGTGGCAGCCAGTCTAAAAAACACTATCTTGGACTTCTCTGCATGTTTCCCAGGCGAGAAATTGGCAGCATGTTCAGAACCATGTTTCTGTGAATAACTCCTGAACCGTAAGTCCTAGACGCTCGCTCTTGGCTGCATTCGATTCAGCTCGTGGCAGCCAGTCTAAAAAACACTATCTTGGACTTCTCTGCATGTTTCCCAGGCGAGAAATTGGCAGCATGTTCAGAACCATGTTTCTGTGAATAACTCCTGAACCGTAAGTCCTAGACGCTCGCTCTTGGCTGCATTCGATTCAGCTCGTGGCAGCCAGTCTAAAAAACACTATCTTGGACTTCTCTGCATGTTTCCCAGGCGAGCAATTGGCAGCATGTTCAGAACCATGTTTCTGTGAATAACTCCTGAACCGTAAGTCCTAGACGCTCGCTCTTGGCTGCATTCGATTCAGCTCGTGGCAGCCAGTCTAAAAAACACTATCTTGGACTTCTCTGCATGTTTCCCAGGCGAGAAATTGGCAGCATGTTCAGAACCATGTTTCTGTGAATAACTCCTGAACCGTAAGTCCTAGACGCTCGATCTTGGCGGCATTCGTCTCAGCGCCTGGCAATTAGTATAGGAGCACTGTGTTTGACTTCTCTGGATGTTTCCCAGGCGAGTTATTGACAAGTAAATCCTAGACGCTCGATCTTGGTTATTTTCGCTTTCGCGGCTGGCAGTAAAAGAACCATGTTTCTGTGAATAACTCCTGAACCGTAAGTCCTAGACGCTCGCTCTTGGCTGCATTCGATTCAGCTCGTGGCAGCCAGTCTAAAAAACACTATCTTGGACTTCTCTGCATGTTTCCCAGGCGAGCAATTGGCAGCATGTTCAGAACCATGTTTCTGTGAATAACTCCTGAACCGTAAGTCCTAGACGCTCGCTCTTGGCTGCATTCGATTCAGCTCGTGGCAGCCAGTCTAAAAAACACTATCTTGGACTTCTCTGCATGTTTCCCAGGCGAGCAATTGGCAGCATGTTCAGAACCATGTTTCTGTGAATAACTCCTGAACCGTAAGTCCTAGACGCTCGCTCTTGGCTGCATTCGATTCAGCTCGTGGCAGCCAGTCTAAAAAACACTATCTTGGACTTCTCTGCATGTTTCCCAGGCGAGAAATTGGCAGCATGTTCAGAACCATGTTTCTGTGAATAACTCCTGAACCGTAAGTCCTAGACGCTCGCTCTTGGCTGCATTCGATTCAGCTCGTGGCAGCCAGTCTAAAAAACACTATCTTGGACTTCTCTGCATGTTCCTAAGGCAAATGTTTCTAAAGCTAATTCTTGAACCGTAAGTCCTAGACGCTCGATCTTGGCGGCATTCGTCTCAGCGCCTGGCAATTAGTATAGGAGCACTGTGTTTGACTTCTCTGGATGTTTCCCAGGCGAGTTATTGACAAGTAAATCCTAGACGCTCGATCTTGGTTATTTTCGCTTTCGCGGCTGGCAGTAAAAGAACCATGTTTCTGTGAATAACTCCTGAACCGTAAGTCCTAGACGCTCGCTCTTGGCTGCATTCGATTCAGCTCGTGGCAGCCAGTCTAAAAAACACTATCTTGGACTTCTCTGCATGTTTCCCAGGCGAGCAATTGGCAGCATGTTCAGAACCATGTTTCTGTGAATAACTCCTGAACCGTAAGTCCTAGACGCTCGCTCTTGGCTGCATTCGATTCAGCTCGTGGCAGCCAGTCTAAAAAACACTATCTTGGACTTCTCTGCATGTTTCCCAGGCGAGAAATTGGCAGCATGTTCAGAACCATGTTTCTGTGAATAACTCCTGAACCGTAAGTCCTAGACGCTCGCTCTTGGCTGCATTCGATTCAGCTCGTGGCAGCCAGTCTAAAAAACACTATCTTGGACTTCTCTGCATGTTTCCCAGGCGAGAAATTGGCAGCATGTTCAGAACCATGTTTCTGTGAATAACTCCTGAACCGTAAGTCCTAGACGCTCGCTCTTGGCTGCATTCGATTCAGCTCGTGGCAGCCAGTCTAAAAAACACTATCTTGGACTTCTCTGCATGTTTCCCAGGCGAGAAATTGGCAGCATGTTCAGAACCATGTTTCTGTGAATAACTCCTGAACCGTAAGTCCTAGACGCTCGCTCTTGGCTGCATTCGATTCAGCTCGTGGCAGCCAGTCTAAAAAACACTATCTTGGACTTCTCTGCATGTTTCCCAGGCGAGCAATTGGCAGCATGTTCAGAACCATGTTTCTGTGAATAACTCCTGAACCGTAAGTCCTAGACGCTCGCTCTTGGCTGCATTCGATTCAGCTCGTGGCAGCCAGTCTAAAAAACACTATCTTGGACTTCTCTGCATGTTTCCCAGGCGAGAAATTGGCAGCATGTTCAGAACCATGTTTCTGTGAATAACTCCTGAACCGTAAGTCCTAGACGCTCGATCTTGGCGGCATTCGTCTCAGCGCCTGGCAATTAGTATAGGAGCACTGTGTTTGACTTCTCTGGATGTTTCCCAGGCGAGTTATTGACAAGTAAATCCTAGACGCTCGATCTTGGTTATTTTCGCTTTCGCGGCTGGCAGTAAAAGAACCATGTTTCTGTGAATAACTCCTGAACCGTAAGTCCTAGACGCTCGCTCTTGGCTGCATTCGATTCAGCTCGTGGCAGCCAGTCTAAAAAACACTATCTTGGACTTCTCTGCATGTTTCCCAGGCGAGAAATTGGCAGCATGTTCAGAACCATGTTTCTGTGAATAACTCCTGAACCGTAAGTCCTAGACGCTCGATCTTGGCGGCATTCGTCTCAGCGCCTGGCAATTAGTATAGGAGCACTGTGTTTGACTTCTCTGGATGTTTCCCAGGCGAGTTATTGACAAGTAAATCCTAGACGCTCGATCTTGGTTATTTTCGCTTTCGCGGCTGGCAGTAAAAGAACCATGTTTCTGTGAATAACTCCTGAACCGTAAGTCCTAGACGCTCGCTCTTGGCTGCATTCGATTCAGCTCGTGGCAGCCAGTCTAAAAAACACTATCTTGGACTTCTCTGCATGTTTCCCAGGCGAGCAATTGGCAGCATGTTCAGAACCATGTTTCTGTGAATAACTCCTGAACCGTAAGTCCTAGACGCTCGCTCTTGGCTGCATTCGATTCAGCTCGTGGCAGCCAGTCTAAAAAACACTATCTTGGACTTCTCTGCATGTTTCCCAGGCGAGCAATTGGCAGCATGTTCAGAACCATGTTTCTGTGAATAACTCCTGAACCGTAAGTCCTAGACGCTCGCTCTTGGCTGCATTCGATTCAGCTCGTGGCAGCCAGTCTAAAAAACACTATCTTGGACTTCTCTGCATGTTTCCCAGGCGAGAAATTGGCAGCATGTTCAGAACCATGTTTCTGTGAATAACTCCTGAACCGTAAGTCCTAGACGCTCGCTCTTGGCTGCATTCGATTCAGCTCGTGGCAGCCAGTCTAAAAAACACTATCTTGGACTTCTCTGCATGTTTCCCAGGCGAGAAATTGGCAGCATGTTCAGAACCATGTTTCTGTGAATAACTCCTGAACCGTAAGTCCTAGACGCTCGCTCTTGGCTGCATTCGATTCAGCTCGTGGCAGCCAGTCTAAAAAACACTATCTTGGACTTCTCTGCATGTTTCCCAGACGAGAAATTGGCAGCATGTTCAGAACCATGTTTCTGTGAATAACTCCTGAACCGTAAGTCCTAGACGCTCGATCTTGGCGGCATTCGTCTCAGCGCCTGGCAATTAGTATAGGAGCACTGTGTTTGACTTCTCTGGATGTTTCCCAGGCGAGTTATTGACAAGTAAATCCTAGACGCTCGATCTTGGTTATTTTTGCTTTCGCGGCTGGCAGTAAAAGAACCATGTTTCTGTGAATAACTCCTGAACCGTAAGTCCTAGACGCTCGCTCTTGGCTGCATTCGATTCAGCTCGTGGCAGCCAGTCTAAAAAACACTATCTTGGACTTCTCTGCATGTTTCCCAGGCGAGAAATTGGCAGCATGTTCAGAACCATGTTTCTGTGAATAACTCCTGAACCGTAAGTCCTAGACGCTCGCTCTTGGCTGCATTCGATTCAGCTCGTGGCAGCCAGTCTAAAAAACACTATCTTGGACTTCTCTGCATGTTTCCCAGGCGAGCAATTGGCAGCATGTTCAGAACCATGTTTCTGTGAATAACTCCTGAACCGTAAGTCCTAGACGCTCGCTCTTGGCTGCATTCGATTCAGCTCGTGGCAGCCAGTCTAAAAAACACTATCTTGGACTTCTCTGCATGTTTCCCAGGCGAGAAATTGGCAGCATGTTCAGAACCATGTTTCTGTGAATAACTCCTGAACCGTAAGTCCTAGACGCTCGCTCTTGGCTGCATTCGATTCAGCTCGTGGCAGCCAGTCTAAAAAACACTATCTTGGACTTCTCTGCATGTTTCCCAGGCGAGAAATTGGCAGCATGTTCAGAACCATGTTTCTGTGAATAACTCCTGAACCGTAAGTCCTAGACGCTCGCTCTTGGCTGCATTCGATTCAGCTCGTGGCAGCCAGTCTAAAAAACACTATCTTGGACTTCTCTGCATGTTTCCCAGGCGAGAAATTGGCAGCATGTTCAGAACCATGTTTCTGTGAATAACTCCTGAACCGTAAGTCCTAGACGCTCGCTCTTGGCTGCATTCGATTCAGCTCGTGGCAGCCAGTCTAAAAAACACTATCTTGGACTTCTCTGCATGTTTCCCAGGCGAGAAATTGGCAGCATGTTCAGAACCATGTTTCTGTGAATAACTCCTGAACCGTAAGTCCTAGACGCTCGATCTTGGCGGCATTCGTCTCAGCGCCTGGCAATTAGTATAGGAGCACTGTGTTTGACTTCTCTGGATGTTTCCCAGGCGAGTTATTGACAAGTAAATCCTAGACGCTCGATCTTGGTTATTTTCGCTTTCGCGGCTGGCAGTAAAAGAACCATGTTTCTGTGAATAACTCCTGAACCGTAAGTCCTAGACGCTCGCTCTTGGCTGCATTCGATTCAGCTCGTGGCAGCCAGTCTAAAAAACACTATCTTGGACTTCTCTGCATGTTTCCCAGGCGAGCAATTGGCAGCATGTTCAGAACCATGTTTCTGTGAATAACTCCTGAACCGTAAGTCCTAGACGCTCGCTCTTGGCTGCATTCGATTCAGCTCGTGGCAGCCAGTCTAAAAAACACTATCTTGGACTTCTCTGCATGTTTCCCAGGCGAGCAATTGGCAGCATGTTCAGAACCATGTTTCTGTGAATAACTCCTGAACCGTAAGTCCTAGACGCTCGCTCTTGGCTGCATTCGATTCAGCTCGTGGCAGCCAGTCTAAAAAACACTATCTTGGACTTCTCTGCATGTTTCCCAGGCGAGAAATTGGCAGCATGTTCAGAACCATGTTTCTGTGAATAACTCCTGAACCGTAAGTCCTAGACGCTCGCTCTTGGCTGCATTCGATTCAGCTCGTGGCAGCCAGTCTAAAAAACACTATCTTGGACTTCTCTGCATGTTTCCCAGGCGAGAAATTGGCAGCATGTTCAGAACCATGTTTCTGTGAATAACTCCTGAACCGTAAGTCCTAGACGCTCGCTCTTGGCTGCATTCGATTCAGCTCGTGGCAGCCAGTCTAAAAAACACTATCTTGGACTTCTCTGCATGTTTCCCAGGCGAGAAATTGTCAGCATGTTCAGAACCATGTTTCTGTGAATAACTCCTGAACCGTAAGTCCTAGACGCTCGCTCTTGGCTGCATTCGATTCAGCTCGTGGCAGCCAGTCTAAAAAACACTATCTTGGACTTCTCTGCATGTTTCCCAGGCGAGAAATTGGCAGCATGTTCAGAACCATGTTTCTGTGAATAACTCCTGAACCGTAAGTCCTAGACGCTCGATCTTGGCGGCATTCGTCTCAGCGCCTGGCAATTAGTATAGGAGCACTGTGTTTGACTTCTCTGGATGTTTCCCAGGCGAGTTATTGACAAGTAAATCCTAGACGCTCGATCTTGGTTATTTTCGCTTTCGCGGCTGGCAGTAAAAGAACCATGTTTCTGTGAATAACTCCTGAACCGTAAGTCCTAGACGCTCGCTCTTGGCTGCATTCGATTCAGCTCGTGGCAGCCAGTCTAAAAAACACTATCTTGGACTTCTCTGCATGTTTCCCAGGCGAGAAATTGGCAGCATGTTCAGAACCATGTTTCTGTGAATAACTCCTGAACCGTAAGTCCTAGACGCTCGCTCTTGGCTGCATTCGATTCAGCTCGTGGCAGCCAGTCTAAAAAACACTATCTTGGACTTCTCTGCATGTTTCCCAGGCGAGAAATTGGCAGCATGTTCAGAACCATGTTTCTGTGAATAACTCCTGAACCGTAAGTCACAGACGCTCGCTCTTGGCTGCATTCGATTCAGCTCGTGGCAGCCAGTCTAAAAAACACTATCTTGGACTTCTCTGCATGTTCCTAAGGCAAATGTTTCTAAAGCTAATTCTTGAACCGTAAGTCCTAGACGCTCGATCTTGGCGGCATTCGTCTCAGCGCCTGGCAATTAGTATAGGAGCACTGTGTTTGACTTCTCTGGATGTTTCCCAGGCGAGTTATTGACAAGTAAATCCTAGACGCTCGATCTTGGTTATTTTCGCTTTCGCGGCTGGCAGTAAAAGAACCATGTTTCTGTGAATAACTCCTGAACCGTAAGTCCTAGACGCTCGCTCTTGGCTGCATTCGATTCAGCTCGTGGCAGCCAGTCTAAAAAACACTATCTTGGACTTCTCTGCATGTTTCCCAGGCGAGCAATTGGCAGCATGTTCAGAACCATGTTTCTGTGAATAACTCCTGAACCGTAAGTCCTAGACGCTCGCTCTTGGCTGCATTCGATTCAGCTCGTGGCAGCCAGTCTAAAAAACACTATCTTGGACTTCTCTGCATGTTCCTAAGGCAAATGTTTCTAAAGCTAATTCTTGAACCGTAAGTCCTAGACGCTCGATCTTGGCGGCATTCGTCTCAGCGCCTGGCAATTAGTATAGGAGCACTGTGTTTGACTTCTCTGGATGTTTCCCAGGCGAGTTATTGACAAGTAAATCCTAGACGCTCGATCTTGGTTATTTTCGCTTTCGCGGCTGGCAGTAAAAGAACCATGTTTCTGTGAATAACTCCTGAACCGTAAGTCCTAGACGCTCGCTCTTGGCTGCATTCGATTCAGCTCGTGGCAGCCAGTCTAAAAAACACTATCTTGGACTTCTCTGCATGTTTCCCAGGCGAGCAATTGGCAGCATGTTCAGAACCATGTTTCTGTGAATAACTCCTGAACCGTAAGTCCTAGACGCTCGCTCTTGGCTGCATTCGATTCAGCTCGTGGCAGCCAGTCTAAAAAACACTATCTTGGACTTCTCTGCCTGTTTCCCAGGCGAGAAATTGGCAGCATGTTCAGAACCATGTTTCTGTGAATAACTCCTGAACCGTAAGTCCTAGACGCTCGCTCTTGGCTGCATTCGATTCAGCTCGTGGCAGCCAGTCTAAAAAACACTATCTTGGACTTCTCTGCATGTTTCCCAGGCGAGAAATTGGCAGCATGTTCAGAACCATGTTTCTGTGAATAACTCCTGAACCGTAAGTCCTAGACGCTCGCTCTTGGCTGCATTCGATTCAGCTCGTGGCAGCCAGTCTAAAAAACACTATCTTGGACTTCTCTGCATGTTTCCCAGGCGAGAAATTGGCAGCATGTTCAGAACCATGTTTCTGTGAATAACTCCTGAACCGTAAGTCCTAGACGCTCGCTCTTGGCTGCATTCGATTCAGCTCGTGGCAGCCAGTCTAAAAAACACTATCTTGGACTTCTCTGCATGTTTCCCAGGCGAGAAATTGGCAGCATGTTCAGAACCATGTTTCTGTGAATAACTCCTGAACCGTAAGTCCTAGACGCTCGCTCTTGGCTGCATTCGATTCAGCTCGTGGCAGCCAGTCTAAAAAACACTATCTTGGACTTCTCTGCATGTTTCCCAGGCGAGAAATTGGCAGCATGTTCAGAACCATGTTTCTGTGAATAACTCCTGAACCGTAAGTCACAGACGCTCGCTCTTGGCTGCATTCGATTCAGCTCGTGGCAGCCAGTCTAAAAAACACTATCTTGGACTTCTCTGCATGTTCCTAAGGCAAATGTTTCTAAAGCTAATTCTTGAACCGTAAGTCCTAGACGCTCGATCTTGGCGGCATTCGTCTCAGCGCCTGGCAATTAGTATAGGAGCACTGTGTTTGACTTCTCTGGATGTTTCCCAGGCGAGTTATTGACAAGTAAATCCTAGACGCTCGATCTTGGTTATTTTCGCTTTCGCGGCTGGCAGTAAAAGAACCATGTTTCTGTGAATAACTCCTGAACCGTAAGTCCTAGACGCTCGCTCTTGGCTGCATTCGATTCAGCTCGTGGCAGCCAGTCTAAAAAACACTATCTTGGACTTCTCTGCATGTTTCCCAGGCGAGCAATTGGCAGCATGTTCAGAACCATGTTTCTGTGAATAACTCCTGAACCGTAAGTCCTAGACGCTCGCTCTTGGCTGCATTCGATTCAGCTCGTGGCAGCCAGTCTAAAAAACACTATCTTGGACTTCTCTGCATGTTCCTAAGGCAAATGTTTCTAAAGCTAATTCTTGAACCGTAAGTCCTAGACGCTCGATCTTGGCGGCATTCGTCTCAGCGCCTGGCAATTAGTATAGGAGCACTGTGTTTGACTTCTCTGGATGTTTCCCAGGCGAGTTATTGACAAGTAAATCCTAGACGCTCGATCTTGGTTATTTTCGCTTTCGCGGCTGGCAGTAAAAGAACCATGTTTCTGTGAATAACTCCTGAACCGTAAGTCCTAGACGCTCGCTCTTGGCTGCATTCGATTCAGCTCGTGGCAGCCAGTCTAAAAAACACTATCTTGGACTTCTCTGCATGTTTCCCAGGCGAGAAATTGGCAGCATGTTCAGAACCATGTTTCTGTGAATAACTCCTGAACCGTAAGTCCTAGACGCTCGCTCTTGGCTGCATTCGATTCAGCTCGTGGCAGCCAGTCTAAAAAACACTATCTTGGACTTCTCTGCATGTTTCCCAGGCGAGAAATTGTCAGCATGTTCAGAACCATGTTTCTGTGAATAACTCCTGAACCGTAAGTCCTAGACGCTCGCTCTTGGCTGCATTCGATTCAGCTCGTGGCAGCCAGTCTAAAAAACACTATCTTGGACTTCTCTGCATGTTTCCCAGGCGAGAAATTGGCAGCATGTTCAGAACCATGTTTCTGTGAATAACTCCTGAACCGTAAGTCCTAGACGCTCGATCTTGGCGGCATTCGTCTCAGCGCCTGGCAATTAGTATAGGAGCACTGTGTTTGACTTCTCTGGATGTTTCCCAGGCGAGTTATTGACAAGTAAATCCTAGACGCTCGATCTTGGTTATTTTCGCTTTCGCGGCTGGCAGTAAAAGAACCATGTTTCTGTGAATAACTCCTGAACCGTAAGTCCTAGACGCTCGCTCTTGGCTGCATTCGATTCAGCTCGTGGCAGCCAGTCTAAAAAACACTATCTTGGACTTCTCTGCATGTTTCCCAGGCGAGAAATTGGCAGCATGTTCAGAACCATGTTTCTGTGAATAACTCCTGAACCGTAAGTCCTAGACGCTCGCTCTTGGCTGCATTCGATTCAGCTCGTGGCAGCCAGTCTAAAAAACACTATCTTGGACTTCTCTGCATGTTTCCCAGGCGAGAAATTGGCAGCATGTTCAGAACCATGTTTCTGTGAATAACTCCTGAACCGTAAGTCACAGACGCTCGCTCTTGGCTGCATTCGATTCAGCTCGTGGCAGCCAGTCTAAAAAACACTATCTTGGACTTCTCTGCATGTTCCTAAGGCAAATGTTTCTAAAGCTAATTCTTGAACCGTAAGTCCTAGACGCTCGATCTTGGCGGCATTCGTCTCAGCGCCTGGCAATTAGTATAGGAGCACTGTGTTTGACTTCTCTGGATGTTTCCCAGGCGAGTTATTGACAAGTAAATCCTAGACGCTCGATCTTGGTTATTTTCGCTTTCGCGGCTGGCAGTAAAAGAACCATGTTTCTGTGAATAACTCCTGAACCGTAAGTCCTAGACGCTCGCTCTTGGCTGCATTCGATTCAGCTCGTGGCAGCCAGTCTAAAAAACACTATCTTGGACTTCTCTGCATGTTTCCCAGGCGAGAAATTGGCAGCATGTTCAGAACCATGTTTCTGTGAATAACTCCTGAACCGTAAGTCCTAGACGCTCGCTCTTGGCTGCATTCGATTCAGCTCGTGGCAGCCAGTCTAAAAAACACTATCTTGGACTTCTCTGCATGTTTCCCAGGCGAGAAATTGGCAGCATGTTCAGAACCATGTTTCTGTGAATAACTCCTGAACCGTAAGTCACAGACGCTCGCTCTTGGCTGCATTCGATTCAGCTCGTGGCAGCCAGTCTAAAAAACACTATCTTGGACTTCTCTGCATGTTCCTAAGGCAAATGTTTCTAAAGCTAATTCTTGAACCGTAAGTCCTAGACGCTCGATCTTGGCGGCATTCGTCTCAGCGCCTGGCAATTAGTATAGGAGCACTGTGTTTGACTTCTCTGGATGTTTCCCAGGCGAGTTATTGACAAGTAAATCCTAGACGCTCGATCTTGGTTATTTTCGCTTTCGCGGCTGGCAGTAAAAGAACCATGTTTCTGTGAATAACTCCTGAACCGTAAGTCCTAGACGCTCGCTCTTGGCTGCATTCGATTCAGCTCGTGGCAGCCAGTCTAAAAAACACTATCTTGGACTTCTCTGCATGTTTCCCAGGCGAGCAATTGGCAGCATGTTCAGAACCATGTTTCTGTGAATAACTCCTGAACCGTAAGTCCTAGACGCTCGCTCTTGGCTGCATTCGATTCAGCTCGTGGCAGCCAGTCTAAAAAACACTATCTTGGACTTCTCTGCATGTTCCTAAGGCAAATGTTTCTAAAGCTAATTCTTGAACCGTAAGTCCTAGACGCTCGATCTTGGCGGCATTCGTCTCAGCGCCTGGCAATTAGTATAGGAGCACTGTGTTTGACTTCTCTGGATGTTTCCCAGGCGAGTTATTGACAAGTAAATCCTAGACGCTCGATCTTGGTTATTTTCGCTTTCGCGGCTGGCAGTAAAAGAACCATGTTTCTGTGAATAACTCCTGAACCGTAAGTCCTAGACGCTCGCTCTTGGCTGCATTCGATTCAGCTCGTGGCAGCCAGTCTAAAAAACACTATCTTGGACTTCTCTGCATGTTTCCCAGGCGAGCAATTGGCAGCATGTTCAGAACCATGTTTCTGTGAATAACTCCTGAACCGTAAGTCCTAGACGCTCGCTCTTGGCTGCATTCGATTCAGCTCGTGGCAGCCAGTCTAAAAAACACTATCTTGGACTTCTCTGCCTGTTTCCCAGGCGAGAAATTGGCAGCATGTTCAGAACCATGTTTCTGTGAATAACTCCTGAACCGTAAGTCCTAGACGCTCGCTCTTGGCTGCATTCGATTCAGCTCGTGGCAGCCAGTCTAAAAAACACTATCTTGGACTTCTCTGCATGTTTCCCAGGCGAGAAATTGGCAGCATGTTCAGAACCATGTTTCTGTGAATAACTCCTGAACCGTAAGTCCTAGACGCTCGCTCTTGGCTGCATTCGATTCAGCTCGTGGCAGCCAGTCTAAAAAACACTATCTTGGACTTCTCTGCATGTTTCCCAGGCGAGAAATTGGCAGCATGTTCAGAACCATGTTTCTGTGAATAACTCCTGAACCGTAAGTCCTAGACGCTCGCTCTTGGCTGCATTCGATTCAGCTCGTGGCAGCCAGTCTAAAAAACACTATCTTGGACTTCTCTGCATGTTTCCCAGGCGAGCAATTGGCAGCATGTTCAGAACCATGTTTCTGTGAATAACTCCTGAACCGTAAGTCCTAGACGCTCGCTCTTGGCTGCATTCGATTCAGCTCGTGGCAGCCAGTCTAAAAAACACTATCTTGGACTTCTCTGCATGTTTCCCAGGCGAGAAATTGGCAGCATGTTCAGAACCATGTTTCTGTGAATAACTCCTGAACCGTAAGTCCTAGACGCTCGATCTTGGCGGCATTCGTCTCAGCGCCTGGCAATTAGTATAGGAGCACTGTGTTTGACTTCTCTGGATGTTTCCCAGGCGAGTTATTGACAAGTAAATCCTAGACGCTCGATCTTGGTTATTTTCGCTTTCGCGGCTGGCAGTAAAAGAACCATGTTTCTGTGAATAACTCCTGAACCGTAAGTCCTAGACGCTCGCTCTTGGCTGCATTCGATTCAGCTCGTGGCAGCCAGTCTAAAAAACACTATCTTGGACTTCTCTGCATGTTTCCCAGGCGAGCAATTGGCAGCATGTTCAGAACCATGTTTCTGTGAATAACTCCTGAACCGTAAGTCCTAGACGCTCGCTCTTGGCTGCATTCGATTCAGCTCGTGGCAGCCAGTCTAAAAAACACTATCTTGGACTTCTCTGCATGTTTCCCAGGCGAGAAATTGGCAGCATGTTCAGAACCATGTTTCTGTGAATAACTCCTGAACCGTAAGTCCTAGACGCTCGATCTTGGCGGCATTCGTCTCAGCGCCTGGCAATTAGTATAGGAGCACTGTGTTTGACTTCTCTGGATGTTTCCCAGGCGAGTTATTGACAAGTAAATCCTAGACGCTCGATCTTGGTTATTTTCGCTTTCGCGGCTGGCAGTAAAAGAACCATGTTTCTGTGAATAACTCCTGAACCGTAAGTCCTAGACGCTCGCTCTTGGCTGCATTCGATTCAGCTCGTGGCAGCCAGTCTAAAAAACACTATCTTGGACTTCTCTGCATGTTTCCCAGGCGAGAAATTGGCAGCATGTTCAGAACCATGTTTCTGTGAATAACTCCTGAACCGTAAGTCCTAGACGCTCGATCTTGGCGGCATTCGTCTCAGCGCCTGGCAATTAGTATAGGAGCACTGTGTTTGACTTCTCTGGATGTTTCCCAGGCGAGTTATTGACAAGTAAATCCTAGACGCTCGATCTTGGTTATTTTCGCTTTCGCGGCTGGCAGTAAAAGAACCATGTTTCTGTGAATAACTCCTGAACCGTAAGTCCTAGACGCTCGCTCTTGGCTGCATTCGATTCAGCTCGTGGCAGCCAGTCTAAAAAACACTATCTTGGACTTCTCTGCATGTTTCCCAGGCGAGCAATTGGCAGCATGTTCAGAACCATGTTTCTGTGAATAACTCCTGAACCGTAAGTCCTAGACGCTCGCTCTTGGCTGCATTCGATTCAGCTCGTGGCAGCCAGTCTAAAAAACACTATCTTGGACTTCTCTGCATGTTTCCCAGGCGAGAAATTGGCAGCATGTTCAGAACCATGTTTCTGTGAATAACTCCTGAACCGTAAGTCCTAGACGCTCGATCTTGGCGGCATTCGTCTCAGCGCCTGGCAATTAGTATAGGAGCACTGTGTTTGACTTCTCTGGATGTTTCCCAGGCGAGTTATTGACAAGTAAATCCTAGACGCTCGATCTTGGTTATTTTCGCTTTCGCGGCTGGCAGTAAAAGAACCATGTTTCTGTGAATAACTCCTGAACCGTAAGTCCTAGACGCTCGCTCTTGGCTGCATTCGATTCAGCTCGTGGCAGCCAGTCTAAAAAACACTATCTTGGACTTCTCTGCATGTTTCCCAGGCGAGAAATTGGCAGCATGTTCAGAACCATGTTTCTGTGAATAACTCCTGAACCGTAAGTCCTAGACGCTCGATCTTGGCGGCATTCGTCTCAGCGCCTGGCAATTAGTATAGGAGCACTGTGTTTGACTTCTCTGGATGTTTCCCAGGCGAGTTATTGACAAGTAAATCCTAGACGCTCGATCTTGGTTATTTTCGCTTTCGCGGCTGGCAGTAAAAGAACCATGTTTCTGTGAATAACTCCTGAACCGTAAGTCCTAGACGCTCGCTCTTGGCTGCATTCGATTCAGCTCGTGGCAGCCAGTCTAAAAAACACTATCTTGGACTTCTCTGCATGTTTCCCAGGCGAGCAATTGGCAGCATGTTCAGAACCATGTTTCTGTGAATAACTCCTGAACCGTAAGTCCTAGACGCTCGCTCTTGGCTGCATTCGATTCAGCTCGTGGCAGCCAGTCTAAAAAACACTATCTTGGACTTCTCTGCATGTTTCCCAGGCGAGCAATTGGCAGCATGTTCAGAACCATGTTTCTGTGAATAACTCCTGAACCGTAAGTCCTAGACGCTCGCTCTTGGCTGCATTCGATTCAGCTCGTGGCAGCCAGTCTAAAAAACACTATCTTGGACTTCTCTGCATGTTTCCCAGGCGAGAAATTGGCAGCATGTTCAGAACCATGTTTCTGTGAATAACTCCTGAACCGTAAGTCCTAGACGCTCGCTCTTGGCTGCATTCGATTCAGCTCGTGGCAGCCAGTCTAAAAAACACTATCTTGGACTTCTCTGCATGTTTCCCAGGCGAGAAATTGGCAGCATGTTCAGAACCATGTTTCTGTGAATAACTCCTGAACCGTAAGTCCTAGACGCTCGCTCTTGGCTGCATTCGATTCAGCTCGTGGCAGCCAGTCTAAAAAACACTATCTTGGACTTCTCTGCATGTTTCCCAGACGAGAAATTGGCAGCATGTTCAGAACCATGTTTCTGTGAATAACTCCTGAACCGTAAGTCCTAGACGCTCGATCTTGGCGGCATTCGTCTCAGCGCCTGGCAATTAGTATAGGAGCACTGTGTTTGACTTCTCTGGATGTTTCCCAGGCGAGTTATTGACAAGTAAATCCTAGACGCTCGATCTTGGTTATTTTTGCTTTCGCGGCTGGCAGTAAAAGAACCATGTTTCTGTGAATAACTCCTGAACCGTAAGTCCTAGACGCTCGCTCTTGGCTGCATTCGATTCAGCTCGTGGCAGCCAGTCTAAAAAACACTATCTTGGACTTCTCTGCATGTTTCCCAGGCGAGAAATTGGCAGCATGTTCAGAACCATGTTTCTGTGAATAACTCCTGAACCGTAAGTCCTAGACGCTCGCTCTTGGCTGCATTCGATTCAGCTCGTGGCAGCCAGTCTAAAAAACACTATCTTGGACTTCTCTGCATGTTTCCCAGGCGAGCAATTGGCAGCATGTTCAGAACCATGTTTCTGTGAATAACTCCTGAACCGTAAGTCCTAGACGCTCGCTCTTGGCTGCATTCGATTCAGCTCGTGGCAGCCAGTCTAAAAAACACTATCTTGGACTTCTCTGCATGTTTCCCAGGCGAGAAATTGGCAGCATGTTCAGAACCATGTTTCTGTGAATAACTCCTGAACCGTAAGTCCTAGACGCTCGCTCTTGGCTGCATTCGATTCAGCTCGTGGCAGCCAGTCTAAAAAACACTATCTTGGACTTCTCTGCATGTTTCCCAGGCGAGAAATTGGCAGCATGTTCAGAACCATGTTTCTGTGAATAACTCCTGAACCGTAAGTCCTAGACGCTCGCTCTTGGCTGCATTCGATTCAGCTCGTGGCAGCCAGTCTAAAAAACACTATCTTGGACTTCTCTGCATGTTTCCCAGGCGAGAAATTGGCAGCATGTTCAGAACCATGTTTCTGTGAATAACTCCTGAACCGTAAGTCCTAGACGCTCGCTCTTGGCTGCATTCGATTCAGCTCGTGGCAGCCAGTCTAAAAAACACTATCTTGGACTTCTCTGCATGTTTCCCAGGCGAGAAATTGGCAGCATGTTCAGAACCATGTTTCTGTGAATAACTCCTGAACCGTAAGTCCTAGACGCTCGATCTTGGCGGCATTCGTCTCAGCGCCTGGCAATTAGTATAGGAGCACTGTGTTTGACTTCTCTGGATGTTTCCCAGGCGAGTTATTGACAAGTAAATCCTAGACGCTCGATCTTGGTTATTTTCGCTTTCGCGGCTGGCAGTAAAAGAACCATGTTTCTGTGAATAACTCCTGAACCGTAAGTCCTAGACGCTCGCTCTTGGCTGCATTCGATTCAGCTCGTGGCAGCCAGTCTAAAAAACACTATCTTGGACTTCTCTGCATGTTTCCCAGGCGAGCAATTGGCAGCATGTTCAGAACCATGTTTCTGTGAATAACTCCTGAACCGTAAGTCCTAGACGCTCGCTCTTGGCTGCATTCGATTCAGCTCGTGGCAGCCAGTCTAAAAAACACTATCTTGGACTTCTCTGCATGTTTCCCAGGCGAGAAATTGGCAGCATGTTCAGAACCATGTTTCTGTGAATAACTCCTGAACCGTAAGTCCTAGACGCTCGCTCTTGGCTGCATTCGATTCAGCTCGTGGCAGCCAGTCTAAAAAACACTATCTTGGACTTCTCTGCATGTTTCCCAGGCGAGAAATTGGCAGCATGTTCAGAACCATGTTTCTGTGAATAACTCCTGAACCGTAAGTCCTAGACGCTCGCTCTTGGCTGCATTCGATTCAGCTCGTGGCAGCCAGTCTAAAAAACACTATCTTGGACTTCTCTGCATGTTTCCCAGGCGAGAAATTGGCAGCATGTTCAGAACCATGTTTCTGTGAATAACTCCTGAACCGTAAGTCCTAGACGCTCGCTCTTGGCTGCATTCGATTCAGCTCGTGGCAGCCAGTCTAAAAAACACTATCTTGGACTTCTCTGCATGTTTCCCAGGCGAGAAATTGGCAGCATGTTCAGAACCATGTTTCTGTGAATAACTCCTGAACCGTAAGTCCTAGACGCTCGATCTTGGCGGCATTCGTCTCAGCGCCTGGCAATTAGTATAGGAGCACTGTGTTTGACTTCTCTGGATGTTTCCCAGGCGAGTTATTGACAAGTAAATCCTAGACGCTCGATCTTGGTTATTTTCGCTTTCGCGGCTGGCAGTAAAAGAACCATGTTTCTGTGAATAACTCCTGAACCGTAAGTCCTAGACGCTCGCTCTTGGCTGCATTCGATTCAGCTCGTGGCAGCCAGTCTAAAAAACACTATCTTGGACTTCTCTGCATGTTTCCCAGGCGAGCAATTGGCAGCATGTTCAGAACCATGTTTCTGTGAATAACTCCTGAACCGTAAGTCCTAGACGCTCGCTCTTGGCTGCATTCGATTCAGCTCGTGGCAGCCAGTCTAAAAAACACTATCTTGGACTTCTCTGCATGTTTCCCAGGCGAGCAATTGGCAGCATGTTCAGAACCATGTTTCTGTGAATAACTCCTGAACCGTAAGTCCTAGACGCTCGCTCTTGGCTGCATTCGATTCAGCTCGTGGCAGCCAGTCTAAAAAACACTATCTTGGACTTCTCTGCATGTTTCCCAGGCGAGAAATTGGCAGCATGTTCAGAACCATGTTTCTGTGAATAACTCCTGAACCGTAAGTCCTAGACGCTCGCTCTTGGCTGCATTCGATTCAGCTCGTGGCAGCCAGTCTAAAAAACACTATCTTGGACTTCTCTGCATGTTTCCCAGGCGAGAAATTGGCAGCATGTTCAGAACCATGTTTCTGTGAATAACTCCTGAACCGTAAGTCCTAGACGCTCGCTCTTGGCTGCATTCGATTCAGCTCGTGGCAGCCAGTCTAAAAAACACTATCTTGGACTTCTCTGCATGTTTCCCAGGCGAGAAATTGTCAGCATGTTCAGAACCATGTTTCTGTGAATAACTCCTGAACCGTAAGTCCTAGACGCTCGCTCTTGGCTGCATTCGATTCAGCTCGTGGCAGCCAGTCTAAAAAACACTATCTTGGACTTCTCTGCATGTTTCCCAGGCGAGAAATTGGCAGCATGTTCAGAACCATGTTTCTGTGAATAACTCCTGAACCGTAAGTCCTAGACGCTCGATCTTGGCGGCATTCGTCTCAGCGCCTGGCAATTAGTATAGGAGCACTGTGTTTGACTTCTCTGGATGTTTCCCAGGCGAGTTATTGACAAGTAAATCCTAGACGCTCGATCTTGGTTATTTTCGCTTTCGCGGCTGGCAGTAAAAGAACCATGTTTCTGTGAATAACTCCTGAACCGTAAGTCCTAGACGCTCGCTCTTGGCTGCATTCGATTCAGCTCGTGGCAGCCAGTCTAAAAAACACTATCTTGGACTTCTCTGCATGTTTCCCAGGCGAGAAATTGGCAGCATGTTCAGAACCATGTTTCTGTGAATAACTCCTGAACCGTAAGTCCTAGACGCTCGCTCTTGGCTGCATTCGATTCAGCTCGTGGCAGCCAGTCTAAAAAACACTATCTTGGACTTCTCTGCATGTTTCCCAGACGAGAAATTGGCAGCATGTTCAGAACCATGTTTCTGTGAATAACTCCTGAACCGTAAGTCACAGACGCTCGCTCTTGGCTGCATTCGATTCAGCTCGTGGCAGCCAGTCTAAAAAACACTATCTTGGACTTCTCTGCATGTTCCTAAGGCAAATGTTTCTAAAGCTAATTCTTGAACCGTAAGTCCTAGACGCTCGATCTTGGCGGCATTCGTCTCAGCGCCTGGCAATTAGTATAGGAGCACTGTGTTTGACTTCTCTGGATGTTTCCCAGGCGAGTTATTGACAAGTAAATCCTAGACGCTCGATCTTGGTTATTTTCGCTTTCGCGGCTGGCAGTAAAAGAACCATGTTTCTGTGAATAACTCCTGAACCGTAAGTCCTAGACGCTCGCTCTTGGCTGCATTCGATTCAGCTCGTGGCAGCCAGTCTAAAAAACACTATCTTGGACTTCTCTGCATGTTTCCCAGGCGAGCAATTGGCAGCATGTTCAGAACCATGTTTCTGTGAATAACTCCTGAACCGTAAGTCCTAGACGCTCGCTCTTGGCTGCATTCGATTCAGCTCGTGGCAGCCAGTCTAAAAAACACTATCTTGGACTTCTCTGCATGTTCCTAAGGCAAATGTTTCTAAAGCTAATTCTTGAACCGTAAGTCCTAGACGCTCGATCTTGGCGGCATTCGTCTCAGCGCCTGGCAGTTAGTATAGGAGCACTGTGTTTGACTTCTCTGGATGTTTCCCAGGCGAGTTATTGACAAGTAAATCCTAGACGCTCGATCTTGGTTATTTTCGCTTTCGCGGCTGGCAGTAAAAGAACCATGTTTCTGTGAATAACTCCTGAACCGTAAGTCCTAGACGCTCGCTCTTGGCTGCATTCGATTCAGCTCGTGGCAGCCAGTCTAAAAAACACTATCTTGGACTTCTCTGCATGTTTCCCAGGCGAGCAATTGGCAGCATGTTCAGAACCATGTTTCTGTGAATAACTCCTGAACCGTAAGTCCTAGACGCTCGCTCTTGGCTGCATTCGATTCAGCTCGTGGCAGCCAGTCTAAAAAACACTATCTTGGACTTCTCTGCATGTTTCCCAGGCGAGAAATTGGCAGCATGTTCAGAACCATGTTTCTGTGAATAACTCCTGAACCGTAAGTCCTAGACGCTCGCTCTTGGCTGCATTCGATTCAGCTCGTGGCAGCCAGTCTAAAAAACACTATCTTGGACTTCTCTGCATGTTTCCCAGGCGAGAAATTGGCAGCATGTTCAGAACCATGTTTCTGTGAATAACTCCTGAACCGTAAGTCCTAGACGCTCGCTCTTGGCTGCATTCGATTCAGCTCGTGGCAGCCAGTCTAAAAAACACTATCTTGGACTTCTCTGCATGTTTCCCAGGCGAGCAATTGGCAGCATGTTCAGAACCATGTTTCTGTGAATAACTCCTGAACCGTAAGTCCTAGACGCTCGCTCTTGGCTGCATTCGATTCAGCTCGTGGCAGCCAGTCTAAAAAACACTATCTTGGACTTCTCTGCATGTTTCCCAGGCGAGAAATTGGCAGCATGTTCAGAACCATGTTTCTGTGAATAACTCCTGAACCGTAAGTCCTAGACGCTCGCTCTTGGCTGCATTCGATTCAGCTCGTGGCAGCCAGTCTAAAAAACACTATCTTGGACTTCTCTGCATGTTTCCCAGGCGAGAAATTGGCAGCATGTTCAGAACCATGTTTCTGTGAATAACTCCTGAACCGTAAGTCCTAGACGCTCGATCTTGGCGGCATTCGTCTCAGCGCCTGGCAATTAGTATAGGAGCACTGTGTTTGACTTCTCTGGATGTTTCCCAGGCGAGTTATTGACAAGTAAATCCTAGACGCTCGATCTTGGTTATTTTCGCTTTCGCGGCTGGCAGTAAAAGAACCATGTTTCTGTGAATAACTCCTGAACCGTAAGTCCTAGACGCTCGCTCTTGGCTGCATTCGATTCAGCTCGTGGCAGCCAGTCTAAAAAACACTATCTTGGACTTCTCTGCATGTTTCCCAGGCGAGAAATTGGCAGCATGTTCAGAACCATGTTTCTGTGAATAACTCCTGAACCGTAAGTCCTAGACGCTCGCTCTTGGCTGCATTCGATTCAGCTCGTGGCAGCCAGTCTAAAAAACACTATCTTGGACTTCTCTGCATGTTTCCCAGGCGAGCAATTGGCAGCATGTTCAGAACCATGTTTCTGTGAATAACTCCTGAACCGTAAGTCCTAGACGCTCGCTCTTGGCTGCATTCGATTCAGCTCGTGGCAGCCAGTCTAAAAAACACTATCTTGGACTTCTCTGCATGTTTCCCAGGCGAGAAATTGGCAGCATGTTCAGAACCATGTTTCTGTGAATAACTCCTGAACCGTAAGTCCTAGACGCTCGCTCTTGGCTGCATTCGATTCAGCTCGTGGCAGCCAGTCTAAAAAACACTATCTTGGACTTCTCTGCATGTTTCCCAGGCGAGAAATTGGCAGCATGTTCAGAACCATGTTTCTGTGAATAACTCCTGAACCGTAAGTCCTAGACGCTCGCTCTTGGCTGCATTCGATTCAGCTCGTGGCAGCCAGTCTAAAAAACACTATCTTGGACTTCTCTGCATGTTTCCCAGGCGAGAAATTGGCAGCATGTTCAGAACCATGTTTCTGTGAATAACTCCTGAACCGTAAGTCCTAGACGCTCGCTCTTGGCTGCATTCGATTCAGCTCGTGGCAGCCAGTCTAAAAAACACTATCTTGGACTTCTCTGCATGTTTCCCAGGCGAGAAATTGGCAGCATGTTCAGAACCATGTTTCTGTGAATAACTCCTGAACCGTAAGTCCTAGACGCTCGCTCTTGGCTGCATTCGATTCAGCTCGTGGCAGCCAGTCTAAAAAACACTATCTTGGACTTCTCTGCATGTTTCCCAGGCGAGCAATTGGCAGCATGTTCAGAACCATGTTTCTGTGAATAACTCCTGAACCGTAAGTCCTAGACGCTCGCTCTTGGCTGCATTCGATTCAGCTCGTGGCAGCCAGTCTAAAAAACACTATCTTGGACTTCTCTGCATGTTTCCCAGGCGAGAAATTGGCAGC
This sequence comes from Rhinoderma darwinii, assembly GCF_050947455.1. Lineage (NCBI taxonomy): Eukaryota > Metazoa > Chordata > Amphibia > Anura > Rhinodermatidae > Rhinoderma > Rhinoderma darwinii. The sequence continues at coordinate 28,417 of NW_027461892.1, read as the reverse complement.
ATGTTCAGAACCATGTTTCTGTGAATAACTCCTGAACCGTAAGTCCTAGACGCTCGCTCTTGGCTGCATTCGATTCAGCTCGTGGCAGCCAGTCTAAAAAACACTATCTTGGACTTCTCTGCATGTTTCCCAGGCGAGAAATTGGCAGCATGTTCAGAACCATGTTTCTGTGAATAACTCCTGAACCGTAAGTCACAGACGCTCGCTCTTGGCTGCATTCGATTCAGCTCGTGGCAGCCAGTCTAAAAAACACTATCTTGGACTTCTCTGCATGTTCCTAAGGCAAATGTTTCTAAAGCTAATTCTTGAACCGTAAGTCCTAGACGCTCGATCTTGGCGGCATTCGTCTCAGCGCCTGGCAATTAGTATAGGAGCACTGTGTTTGACTTCTCTGGATGTTTCCCAGGCGAGTTATTGACAAGTAAATCCTAGACGCTCGATCTTGGTTATTTTCGCTTTCGCGGCTGGCAGTAAAAGAACCATGTTTCTGTGAATAACTCCTGAACCGTAAGTCCTAGACGCTCGCTCTTGGCTGCATTCGATTCAGCTCGTGGCAGCCAGTCTAAAAAACACTATCTTGGACTTCTCTGCATGTTTCCCAGGCGAGCAATTGGCAGCATGTTCAGAACCATGTTTCTGTGAATAACTCCTGAACCGTAAGTCCTAGACGCTCGCTCTTGGCTGCATTCGATTCAGCTCGTGGCAGCCAGTCTAAAAAACACTATCTTGGACTTCTCTGCATGTTCCTAAGGCAAATGTTTCTAAAGCTAATTCTTGAACCGTAAGTCCTAGACGCTCGATCTTGGCGGCATTCGTCTCAGCGCCTGGCAATTAGTATAGGAGCACTGTGTTTGACTTCTCTGGATGTTTCCCAGGCGAGTTATTGACAAGTAAATCCTAGACGCTCGATCTTGGTTATTTTCGCTTTCGCGGCTGGCAGTAAAAGAACCATGTTTCTGTGAATAACTCCTGAACCGTAAGTCCTAGACGCTCGCTCTTGGCTGCATTCGATTCAGCTCGTGGCAGCCAGTCTAAAAAACACTATCTTGGACTTCTCTGCATGTTTCCCAGGCGAGCAATTGGCAGCATGTTCAGAACCATGTTTCTGTGAATAACTCCTGAACCGTAAGTCCTAGACGCTCGCTCTTGGCTGCATTCGATTCAGCTCGTGGCAGCCAGTCTAAAAAACACTATCTTGGACTTCTCTGCCTGTTTCCCAGGCGAGAAATTGGCAGCATGTTCAGAACCATGTTTCTGTGAATAACTCCTGAACCGTAAGTCCTAGACGCTCGCTCTTGGCTGCATTCGATTCAGCTCGTGGCAGCCAGTCTAAAAAACACTATCTTGGACTTCTCTGCATGTTTCCCAGGCGAGAAATTGGCAGCATGTTCAGAACCATGTTTCTGTGAATAACTCCTGAACCGTAAGTCCTAGACGCTCGCTCTTGGCTGCATTCGATTCAGCTCGTGGCAGCCAGTCTAAAAAACACTATCTTGGACTTCTCTGCATGTTTCCCAGGCGAGAAATTGGCAGCATGTTCAGAACCATGTTTCTGTGAATAACTCCTGAACCGTAAGTCCTAGACGCTCGCTCTTGGCTGCATTCGATTCAGCTCGTGGCAGCCAGTCTAAAAAACACTATCTTGGACTTCTCTGCATGTTTCCCAGGCGAGCAATTGGCAGCATGTTCAGAACCATGTTTCTGTGAATAACTCCTGAACCGTAAGTCCTAGACGCTCGCTCTTGGCTGCATTCGATTCAGCTCGTGGCAGCCAGTCTAAAAAACACTATCTTGGACTTCTCTGCATGTTTCCCAGGCGAGAAATTGGCAGCATGTTCAGAACCATGTTTCTGTGAATAACTCCTGAACCGTAAGTCCTAGACGCTCGATCTTGGCGGCATTCGTCTCAGCGCCTGGCAATTAGTATAGGAGCACTGTGTTTGACTTCTCTGGATGTTTCCCAGGCGAGTTATTGACAAGTAAATCCTAGACGCTCGATCTTGGTTATTTTCGCTTTCGCGGCTGGCAGTAAAAGAACCATGTTTCTGTGAATAACTCCTGAACCGTAAGTCCTAGACGCTCGCTCTTGGCTGCATTCGATTCAGCTCGTGGCAGCCAGTCTAAAAAACACTATCTTGGACTTCTCTGCATGTTTCCCAGGCGAGCAATTGGCAGCATGTTCAGAACCATGTTTCTGTGAATAACTCCTGAACCGTAAGTCCTAGACGCTCGCTCTTGGCTGCATTCGATTCAGCTCGTGGCAGCCAGTCTAAAAAACACTATCTTGGACTTCTCTGCATGTTTCCCAGGCGAGAAATTGGCAGCATGTTCAGAACCATGTTTCTGTGAATAACTCCTGAACCGTAAGTCCTAGACGCTCGATCTTGGCGGCATTCGTCTCAGCGCCTGGCAATTAGTATAGGAGCACTGTGTTTGACTTCTCTGGATGTTTCCCAGGCGAGTTATTGACAAGTAAATCCTAGACGCTCGATCTTGGTTATTTTCGCTTTCGCGGCTGGCAGTAAAAGAACCATGTTTCTGTGAATAACTCCTGAACCGTAAGTCCTAGACGCACGCTCTTGGCTGCATTCGATTCAGCTCGTGGCAGCCAGTCTAAAAAACACTATCTTGGACTTCTCTGCATGTTTCCCAGGCGAGAAATTGGCAGCATGTTCAGAACCATGTTTCTGTGAATAACTCCTGAACCGTAAGTCCTAGACGCTCGATCTTGGCGGCATTCGTCTCAGCGCCTGGCAATTAGTATAGGAGCACTGTGTTTGACTTCTCTGGATGTTTCCCAGGCGAGTTATTGACAAGTAAATCCTAGACGCTCGATCTTGGTTATTTTCGCTTTCGCGGCTGGCAGTAAAAGAACCATGTTTCTGTGAATAACTCCTGAACCGTAAGTCCTAGACGCTCGCTCTTGGCTGCATTCGATTCAGCTCGTGGCAGCCAGTCTAAAAAACACTATCTTGGACTTCTCTGCATGTTTCCCAGGCGAGCAATTGGCAGCATGTTCAGAACCATGTTTCTGTGAATAACTCCTGAACCGTAAGTCCTAGACGCTCGCTCTTGGCTGCATTCGATTCAGCTCGTGGCAGCCAGTCTAAAAAACACTATCTTGGACTTCTCTGCATGTTTCCCAGGCGAGCAATTGGCAGCATGTTCAGAACCATGTTTCTGTGAATAACTCCTGAACCGTAAGTCCTAGACGCTCGCTCTTGGCTGCATTCGATTCAGCTCGTGGCAGCCAGTCTAAAAAACACTATCTTGGACTTCTCTGCATGTTTCCCAGGCGAGAAATTGGCAGCATGTTCAGAACCATGTTTCTGTGAATAACTCCTGAACCGTAAGTCCTAGACGCTCGCTCTTGGCTGCATTCGATTCAGCTCGTGGCAGCCAGTCTAAAAAACACTATCTTGGACTTCTCTGCATGTTTCCCAGGCGAGAAATTGGCAGCATGTTCAGAACCATGTTTCTGTGAATAACTCCTGAACCGTAAGTCCTAGACGCTCGCTCTTGGCTGCATTCGATTCAGCTCGTGGCAGCCAGTCTAAAAAACACTATCTTGGACTTCTCTGCATGTTTCCCAGACGAGAAATTGGCAGCATGTTCAGAACCATGTTTCTGTGAATAACTCCTGAACCGTAAGTCCTAGACGCTCGATCTTGGCGGCATTCGTCTCAGCGCCTGGCAATTAGTATAGGAGCACTGTGTTTGACTTCTCTGGATGTTTCCCAGGCGAGTTATTGACAAGTAAATCCTAGACGCTCGATCTTGGTTATTTTTGCTTTCGCGGCTGGCAGTAAAAGAACCATGTTTCTGTGAATAACTCCTGAACCGTAAGTCCTAGACGCTCGCTCTTGGCTGCATTCGATTCAGCTCGTGGCAGCCAGTCTAAAAAACACTATCTTGGACTTCTCTGCATGTTTCCCAGGCGAGAAATTGGCAGCATGTTCAGAACCATGTTTCTGTGAATAACTCCTGAACCGTAAGTCCTAGACGCTCGCTCTTGGCTGCATTCGATTCAGCTCGTGGCAGCCAGTCTAAAAAACACTATCTTGGACTTCTCTGCATGTTTCCCAGGCGAGCAATTGGCAGCATGTTCAGAACCATGTTTCTGTGAATAACTCCTGAACCGTAAGTCCTAGACGCTCGCTCTTGGCTGCATTCGATTCAGCTCGTGGCAGCCAGTCTAAAAAACACTATCTTGGACTTCTCTGCATGTTTCCCAGGCGAGAAATTGGCAGCATGTTCAGAACCATGTTTCTGTGAATAACTCCTGAACCGTAAGTCCTAGACGCTCGCTCTTGGCTGCATTCGATTCAGCTCGTGGCAGCCAGTCTAAAAAACACTATCTTGGACTTCTCTGCATGTTTCCCAGGCGAGAAATTGGCAGCATGTTCAGAACCATGTTTCTGTGAATAACTCCTGAACCGTAAGTCCTAGACGCTCGCTCTTGGCTGCATTCGATTCAGCTCGTGGCAGCCAGTCTAAAAAACACTATCTTGGACTTCTCTGCATGTTTCCCAGGCGAGAAATTGGCAGCATGTTCAGAACCATGTTTCTGTGAATAACTCCTGAACCGTAAGTCCTAGACGCTCGCTCTTGGCTGCATTCGATTCAGCTCGTGGCAGCCAGTCTAAAAAACACTATCTTGGACTTCTCTGCATGTTTCCCAGGCGAGAAATTGGCAGCATGTTCAGAACCATGTTTCTGTGAATAACTCCTGAACCGTAAGTCCTAGACGCTCGATCTTGGCGGCATTCGTCTCAGCGCCTGGCAATTAGTATAGGAGCACTGTGTTTGACTTCTCTGGATGTTTCCCAGGCGAGTTATTGACAAGTAAATCCTAGACGCTCGATCTTGGTTATTTTCGCTTTCGCGGCTGGCAGTAAAAGAACCATGTTTCTGTGAATAACTCCTGAACCGTAAGTCCTAGACGCTCGCTCTTGGCTGCATTCGATTCAGCTCGTGGCAGCCAGTCTAAAAAACACTATCTTGGACTTCTCTGCATGTTTCCCAGGCGAGCAATTGGCAGCATGTTCAGAACCATGTTTCTGTGAATAACTCCTGAACCGTAAGTCCTAGACGCTCGCTCTTGGCTGCATTCGATTCAGCTCGTGGCAGCCAGTCTAAAAAACACTATCTTGGACTTCTCTGCATGTTTCCCAGGCGAGCAATTGGCAGCATGTTCAGAACCATGTTTCTGTGAATAACTCCTGAACCGTAAGTCCTAGACGCTCGCTCTTGGCTGCATTCGATTCAGCTCGTGGCAGCCAGTCTAAAAAACACTATCTTGGACTTCTCTGCATGTTTCCCAGGCGAGAAATTGGCAGCATGTTCAGAACCATGTTTCTGTGAATAACTCCTGAACCGTAAGTCCTAGACGCTCGCTCTTGGCTGCATTCGATTCAGCTCGTGGCAGCCAGTCTAAAAAACACTATCTTGGACTTCTCTGCATGTTTCCCAGGCGAGAAATTGGCAGCATGTTCAGAACCATGTTTCTGTGAATAACTCCTGAACCGTAAGTCCTAGACGCTCGCTCTTGGCTGCATTCGATTCAGCTCGTGGCAGCCAGTCTAAAAAACACTATCTTGGACTTCTCTGCATGTTTCCCAGGCGAGAAATTGTCAGCATGTTCAGAACCATGTTTCTGTGAATAACTCCTGAACCGTAAGTCCTAGACGCTCGCTCTTGGCTGCATTCGATTCAGCTCGTGGCAGCCAGTCTAAAAAACACTATCTTGGACTTCTCTGCATGTTTCCCAGGCGAGAAATTGGCAGCATGTTCAGAACCATGTTTCTGTGAATAACTCCTGAACCGTAAGTCCTAGACGCTCGATCTTGGCGGCATTCGTCTCAGCGCCTGGCAATTAGTATAGGAGCACTGTGTTTGACTTCTCTGGATGTTTCCCAGGCGAGTTATTGACAAGTAAATCCTAGACGCTCGATCTTGGTTATTTTCGCTTTCGCGGCTGGCAGTAAAAGAACCATGTTTCTGTGAATAACTCCTGAACCGTAAGTCCTAGACGCTCGCTCTTGGCTGCATTCGATTCAGCTCGTGGCAGCCAGTCTAAAAAACACTATCTTGGACTTCTCTGCATGTTTCCCAGGCGAGAAATTGGCAGCATGTTCAGAACCATGTTTCTGTGAATAACTCCTGAACCGTAAGTCCTAGACGCTCGCTCTTGGCTGCATTCGATTCAGCTCGTGGCAGCCAGTCTAAAAAACACTATCTTGGACTTCTCTGCATGTTCCTAAGGCAAATGTTTCTAAAGCTAATTCTTGAACCGTAAGTCCTAGACGCTCGATCTTGGCGGCATTCGTCTCAGCGCCTGGCAATTAGTATAGGAGCACTGTGTTTGACTTCTCTGGATGTTTCCCAGGCGAGTTATTGACAAGTAAATCCTAGACGCTCGATCTTGGTTATTTTCGCTTTCGCGGCTGGCAGTAAAAGAACCATGTTTCTGTGAATAACTCCTGAACCGTAAGTCCTAGACGCTCGCTCTTGGCTGCATTCGATTCAGCTCGTGGCAGCCAGTCTAAAAAACACTATCTTGGACTTCTCTGCATGTTTCCCAGGCGAGCAATTGGCAGCATGTTCAGAACCATGTTTCTGTGAATAACTCCTGAACCGTAAGTCCTAGACGCTCGCTCTTGGCTGCATTCGATTCAGCTCGTGGCAGCCAGTCTAAAAAACACTATCTTGGACTTCTCTGCCTGTTTCCCAGGCGAGAAATTGGCAGCATGTTCAGAACCATGTTTCTGTGAATAACTCCTGAACCGTAAGTCCTAGACGCTCGCTCTTGGCTGCATTCGATTCAGCTCGTGGCAGCCAGTCTAAAAAACATTATCTTGGACTTCTCTGCATGTTTCCCAGGCGAGAAATTGGCAGCATGTTCAGAACCATGTTTCTGTGAATAACTCCTGAACCGTAAGTCCTAGACGCTCGCTCTTGGCTGCATTCGATTCAGCTCGTGGCAGCCAGTCTAAAAAACACTATCTTGGACTTCTCTGCATGTTTCCCAGGCGAGAAATTGGCAGCATGTTCAGAACCATGTTTCTGTGAATAACTCCTGAACCGTAAGTCCTAGACGCTCGCTCTTGGCTGCATTCGATTCAGCTCGTGGCAGCCAGTCTAAAAAACACTATCTTGGACTTCTCTGCATGTTTCCCAGGCGAGCAATTGGCAGCATGTTCAGAACCATGTTTCTGTGAATAACTCCTGAACCGTAAGTCCTAGACGCTCGCTCTTGGCTGCATTCGATTCAGCTCGTGGCAGCCAGTCTAAAAAACACTATCTTGGACTTCTCTGCATGTTTCCCAGGCGAGAAATTGGCAGCATGTTCAGAACCATGTTTCTGTGAATAACTCCTGAACCGTAAGTCCTAGACGCTCGATCTTGGCGGCATTCGTCTCAGCGCCTGGCAATTAGTATAGGAGCACTGTGTTTGACTTCTCTGGATGTTTCCCAGGCGAGTTATTGACAAGTAAATCCTAGACGCTCGATCTTGGTTATTTTCGCTTTCGCGGCTGGCAGTAAAAGAACCATGTTTCTGTGAATAACTCCTGAACCGTAAGTCCTAGACGCTCGCTCTTGGCTGCATTCGATTCAGCTCGTGGCAGCCAGTCTAAAAAACACTATCTTGGACTTCTCTGCATGTTTCCCAGGCGAGAAATTGGCAGCATGTTCAGAACCATGTTTCTGTGAATAACTCCTGAACCGTAAGTCCTAGACGCTCGATCTTGGCGGCATTCGTCTCAGCGCCTGGCAATTAGTATAGGAGCACTGTGTTTGACTTCTCTGGATGTTTCCCAGGCGAGTTATTGACAAGTAAATCCTAGACGCTCGATCTTGGTTATTTTCGCTTTCGCGGCTGGCAGTAAAAGAACCATGTTTCTGTGAATAACTCCTGAACCGTAAGTCCTAGACGCTCGCTCTTGGCTGCATTCGATTCAGCTCGTGGCAGCCAGTCTAAAAAACACTATCTTGGACTTCTCTGCATGTTTCCCAGGCGAGAAATTGGCAGCATGTTCAGAACCATGTTTCTGTGAATAACTCCTGAACCGTAAGTCCTAGACGCTCGATCTTGGCGGCATTCGTCTCAGCGCCTGGCAATTAGTATAGGAGCACTGTGTTTGACTTCTCTGGATGTTTCCCAGGCGAGTTATTGACAAGTAAATCCTAGACGCTCGATCTTGGTTATTTTCGCTTTCGCGGCTGGCAGTAAAAGAACCATGTTTCTGTGAATAACTCCTGAACCGTAAGTCCTAGACGCTCGCTCTTGGCTGCATTCGATTCAGCTCGTGGCAGCCAGTCTAAAAAACACTATCTTGGACTTCTCTGCATGTTTCCCAGGCGAGCAATTGGCAGCATGTTCAGAACCATGTTTCTGTGAATAACTCCTGAACCGTAAGTCCTAGACGCTCGCTCTTGGCTGCATTCGATTCAGCTCGTGGCAGCCAGTCTAAAAAACACTATCTTGGACTTCTCTGCATGTTTCCCAGGCGAGCAATTGGCAGCATGTTCAGAACCATGTTTCTGTGAATAACTCCTGAACCGTAAGTCCTAGACGCTCGCTCTTGGCTGCATTCGATTCAGCTCGTGGCAGCCAGTCTAAAAAACACTATCTTGGACTTCTCTGCATGTTTCCCAGGCGAGAAATTGGCAGCATGTTCAGAACCATGTTTCTGTGAATAACTCCTGAACCGTAAGTCCTAGACGCTCGATCTTGGCGGCATTCGTCTCAGCGCCTGGCAATTAGTATAGGAGCACTGTGTTTGACTTCTCTGGATGTTTCCCAGGCGAGTTATTGACAAGTAAATCCTAGACGCTCGATCTTGGTTATTTTCGCTTTCGCGGCTGGCAGTAAAAGAACCATGTTTCTGTGAATAACTCCTGAACCGTAAGTCCTAGACGCTCGCTCTTGGCTGCATTCGATTCAGCTCGTGGCAGCCAGTCTAAAAAACACTATCTTGGACTTCTCTGCATGTTTCCCAGACGAGAAATTGGCAGCATGTTCAGAACCATGTTTCTGTGAATAACTCCTGAACCGTAAGTCCTAGACGCTCGATCTTGGCGGCATTCGTCTCAGCGCCTGGCAATTAGTATAGGAGCACTGTGTTTGACTTCTCTGGATGTTTCCCAGGCGAGTTATTGACAAGTAAATCCTAGACGCTCGATCTTGGTTATTTTCGCTTTCGCGGCTGGCAGTAAAAGAACCATGTTTCTGTGAATAACTCCTGAACCGTAAGTCCTAGACGCTCGCTCTTGGCTGCATTCGATTCAGCTCGTGGCAGCCAGTCTAAAAAACACTATCTTGGACTTCTCTGCATGTTTCCCAGGCGAGAAATTGGCAGCATGTTCAGAACCATGTTTCTGTGAATAACTCCTGAACCGTAAGTCCTAGACGCTCGCTCTTGGCTGCATTCGATTCAGCTCGTGGCAGCCAGTCTAAAAAACACTATCTTGGACTTCTCTGCATGTTTCCCAGGCGAGCAATTGGCAGCATGTTCAGAACCATGTTTCTGTGAATAACTCCTGAACCGTAAGTCCTAGACGCTCGCTCTTGGCTGCATTCGATTCAGCTCGTGGCAGCCAGTCTAAAAAACACTATCTTGGACTTCTCTGCATGTTTCCCAGGCGAGAAATTGGCAGCATGTTCAGAACCATGTTTCTGTGAATAACTCCTGAACCGTAAGTCACAGACGCTCGCTCTTGGCTGCATTCGATTCAGCTCGTGGCAGCCAGTCTAAAAAACACTATCTTGGACTTCTCTGCATGTTCCTAAGGCAAATGTTTCTAAAGCTAATTCTTGAACCGTAAGTCCTAGACGCTCGATCTTGGCGGCATTCGTCTCAGCGCCTGGCAATTAGTATAGGAGCACTGTGTTTGACTTCTCTGGATGTTTCCCAGGCGAGTTATTGACAAGTAAATCCTAGACGCTCGATCTTGGTTATTTTCGCTTTCGCGGCTGGCAGTAAAAGAACCATGTTTCTGTGAATAACTCCTGAACCGTAAGTCCTAGACGCTCGCTCTTGGCTGCATTCGATTCAGCTCGTGGCAGCCAGTCTAAAAAACACTATCTTGGACTTCTCTGCATGTTTCCCAGGCGAGCAATTGGCAGCATGTTCAGAACCATGTTTCTGTGAATAACTCCTGAACCGTAAGTCCTAGACGCTCGCTCTTGGCTGCATTCGATTCAGCTCGTGGCAGCCAGTCTAAAAAACACTATCTTGGACTTCTCTGCATGTTCCTAAGGCAAATGTTTCTAAAGCTAATTCTTGAACCGTAAGTCCTAGACGCTCGATCTTGGCGGCATTCGTCTCAGCGCCTGGCAATTAGTATAGGAGCACTGTGTTTGACTTCTCTGGATGTTTCCCAGGCGAGTTATTGACAAGTAAATCCTAGACGCTCGATCTTGGTTATTTTCGCTTTCGCGGCTGGCAGTAAAAGAACCATGTTTCTGTGAATAACTCCTGAACCGTAAGTCCTAGACGCTCGCTCTTGGCTGCATTCGATTCAGCTCGTGGCAGCCAGTCTAAAAAACACTATCTTGGACTTCTCTGCATGTTTCCCAGGCGAGAAATTGGCAGCATGTTCAGAACCATGTTTCTGTGAATAACTCCTGAACCGTAAGTCCTAGACGCTCGCTCTTGGCTGCATTCGATTCAGCTCGTGGCAGCCAGTCTAAAAAACACTATCTTGGACTTCTCTGCATGTTTCCCAGGCGAGAAATTGGCAGCATGTTCAGAACCATGTTTCTGTGAATAACTCCTGAACCGTAAGTCCTAGACGCTCGCTCTTGGCTGCATTCGATTCAGCTCGTGGCAGCCAGTCTAAAAAACACTATCTTGGACTTCTCTGCATGTTTCCCAGGCGAGAAATTGGCAGCATGTTCAGAACCATGTTTCTGTGAATAACTCCTGAACCGTAAGTCCTAGACGCTCGCTCTTGGCTGCATTCGATTCAGCTCGTGGCAGCCAGTCTAAAAAACACTATCTTGGACTTCTCTGCATGTTTCCCAGGCGAGCAATTGGCAGCATGTTCAGAACCATGTTTCTGTGAATAACTCCTGAACCGTAAGTCCTAGACGCTCGCTCTTGGCTGCATTCGATTCAGCTCGTGGCAGCCAGTCTAAAAAACACTATCTTGGACTTCTCTGCATGTTTCCCAGGCGAGAAATTGGCAGCATGTTCAGAACCATGTTTCTGTGAATAACTCCTGAACCGTAAGTCCTAGACGCTCGATCTTGGCGGCATTCGTCTCAGCGCCTGGCAATTAGTATAGGAGCACTGTGTTTGACTTCTCTGGATGTTTCCCAGGCGAGTTATTGACAAGTAAATCCTAGACGCTCGATCTTGGTTATTTTCGCTTTCGCGGCTGGCAGTAAAAGAACCATGTTTCTGTGAATAACTCCTGAACCGTAAGTCCTAGACGCTCGCTCTTGGCTGCATTCGATTCAGCTCGTGGCAGCCAGTCTAAAAAACACTATCTTGGACTTCTCTGCATGTTTCCCAGGCGAGAAATTGGCAGCATGTTCAGAACCATGTTTCTGTGAATAACTCCTGAACCGTAAGTCCTAGACGCTCGATCTTGGCGGCATTCGTCTCAGCGCCTGGCAATTAGTATAGGAGCACTGTGTTTGACTTCTCTGGATGTTTCCCAGGCGAGTTATTGACAAGTAAATCCTAGACGCTCGATCTTGGTTATTTTCGCTTTCGCGGCTGGCAGTAAAAGAACCATGTTTCTGTGAATAACTCCTGAACCGTAAGTCCTAGACGCTCGCTCTTGGCTGCATTCGATTCAGCTCGTGGCAGCCAGTCTAAAAAACACTATCTTGGACTTCTCTGCATGTTTCCCAGGCGAGCAATTGGCAGCATGTTCAGAACCATGTTTCTGTGAATAACTCCTGAACCGTAAGTCCTAGACGCTCGCTCTTGGCTGCATTCGATTCAGCTCGTGGCAGCCAGTCTAAAAAACACTATCTTGGACTTCTCTGCATGTTTCCCAGGCGAGCAATTGGCAGCATGTTCAGAACCATGTTTCTGTGAATAACTCCTGAACCGTAAGTCCTAGACGCTCGCTCTTGGCTGCATTCGATTCAGCTCGTGGCAGCCAGTCTAAAAAACACTATCTTGGACTTCTCTGCATGTTTCCCAGGCGAGAAATTGGCAGCATGTTCAGAACCATGTTTATGTGAATAACTCCTGAACCGTAAGTCCTAGACGCTCGCTCTTGGCTGCATTCGATTCAGCTCGTGGCAGCCAGTCTAAAAAACACTATCTTGGACTTCTCTGCATGTTTCCCAGGCGAGAAATTGGCAGCATGTTCAGAACCATGTTTCTGTGAATAACTCCTGAACCGTAAGTCCTAGACGCTCGCTCTTGGCTGCATTCGATTCAGCTCGTGGCAGCCAGTCTAAAAAACACTATCTTGGACTTCTCTGCATGTTTCCCAGGCGAGAAATTGGCAGCATGTTCAGAACCATGTTTCTGTGAATAACTCCTGAACCGTAAGTCCTAGACGCTCGCTCTTGGCTGCATTCGATTCAGCTCGTGGCAGCCAGTCTAAAAAACACTATCTTGGACTTCTCTGCATGTTTCCCAGGCGAGCAATTGGCAGCATGTTCAGAACCATGTTTCTGTGAATAACTCCTGAACCGTAAGTCCTAGACGCTCGCTCTTGGCTGCATTCGATTCAGCTCGTGGCAGCCAGTCTAAAAAACACTATCTTGGACTTCTCTGCATGTTTCCCAGGCGAGAAATTGGCAGCATGTTCAGAACCATGTTTCTGTGAATAACTCCTGAACCGTAAGTCCTAGACGCTCGATCTTGGCGGCATTCGTCTCAGCGCCTGGCAATTAGTATAGGAGCACTGTGTTTGACTTCTCTGGATGTTTCCCAGGCGAGTTATTGACAAGTAAATCCTAGACGCTCGATCTTGGTTATTTTCGCTTTCGCGGCTGGCAGTAAAAGAACCATGTTTCTGTGAATAACTCCTGAACCGTAAGTCCTAGACGCTCGCTCTTGGCTGCATTCGATTCAGCTCGTGGCAGCCAGTCTAAAAAACACTATCTTGGACTTCTCTGCATGTTTCCCAGGCGAGAAATTGGCAGCATGTTCAGAACCATGTTTCTGTGAATAACTCCTGAACCGTAAGTCCTAGACGCTCGATCTTGGCGGCATTCGTCTCAGCGCCTGGCAATTAGTATAGGAGCACTGTGTTTGACTTCTCTGGATGTTTCCCAGGCGAGTTATTGACAAGTAAATCCTAGACGCTCGATCTTGGTTATTTTCGCTTTCGCGGCTGGCAGTAAAAGAACCATGTTTCTGTGAATAACTCCTGAACCGTAAGTCCTAGACGCTCGCTCTTGGCTGCATTCGATTCAGCTCGTGGCAGCCAGTCTAAAAAACACTATCTTGGACTTCTCTGCATGTTTCCCAGGCGAGCAATTGGCAGCATGTTCAGAACCATGTTTCTGTGAATAACTCCTGAACCGTAAGTCCTAGACGCTCGCTCTTGGCTGCATTCGATTCAGCTCGTGGCAGCCAGTCTAAAAAACACTATCTTGGACTTCTCTGCATGTTTCCCAGGCGAGCAATTGGCAGCATGTTCAGAACCATGTTTCTGTGAATAACTCCTGAACCGTAAGTCCTAGACGCTCGCTCTTGGCTGCATTCGATTCAGCTCGTGGCAGCCAGTCTAAAAAACACTATCTTGGACTTCTCTGCATGTTTCCCAGGCGAGAAATTGGCAGCATGTTCAGAACCATGTTTATGTGAATAACTCCTGAACCGTAAGTCCTAGACGCTCGCTCTTGGCTGCATTCGATTCAGCTCGTGGCAGCCAGTCTAAAAAACACTATCTTGGACTTCTCTGCATGTTTCCCAGGCGAGAAATTGGCAGCATGTTCAGAACCATGTTTCTGTGAATAACTCCTGAACCGTAAGTCCTAGACGCTCGCTCTTGGCTGCATTCGATTCAGCTCGTGGCAGCCAGTCTAAAAAACACTATCTTGGACTTCTCTGCATGTTTCCCAGGCGAGAAATTGGCAGCATGTTCAGAACCATGTTTCTGTGAATAACTCCTGAACCGTAAGTCCTAGACGCTCGCTCTTGGCTGCATTCGATTCAGCTCGTGGCAGCCAGTCTAAAAAACACTATCTTGGACTTCTCTGCATGTTTCCCAGGCGAGAAATTGGCAGCATGTTCAGAACCATGTTTCTGTGAATAACTCCTGAACCGTAAGTCCTAGACGCTCGATCTTGGCGGCATTCGTCTCAGCGCCTGGCAATTAGTATAGGAGCACTGTGTTTGACTTCTCTGGATGTTTCCCAGGCGAGTTATTGACAAGTAAATCCTAGACGCTCGATCTTGGTTATTTTCGCTTTCGCGGCTGGCAGTAAAAGAACCATGTTTCTGTGAATAACTCCTGAACCGTAAGTCCTAGACGCTCGCTCTTGGCTGCATTCGATTCAGCTCGTGGCAGCCAGTCTAAAAAACACTATCTTGGACTTCTCTGCATGTTTCCCAGGCGAGAAATTGGCAGCATGTTCAGAACCATGTTTCTGTGAATAACTCCTGAACCGTAAGTCCTAGACGCTCGCTCTTGGCTGCATTCGATTCAGCTCGTGGCAGCCAGTCTAAAAAACACTATCTTGGACTTCTCTGCATGTTTCCCAGGCGAGAAATTGGCAGCATGTTCAGAACCATGTTTCTGTGAATAACTCCTGAACCGTAAGTCACAGACGCTCGCTCTTGGCTGCATTCGATTCAGCTCGTGGCAGCCAGTCTAAAAAACACTATCTTGGACTTCTCTGCATGTTCCTAAGGCAAATGTTTCTAAAGCTAATTCTTGAACCGTAAGTCCTAGACGCTCGATCTTGGCGGCATTCGTCTCAGCGCCTGGCAATTAGTATAGGAGCACTGTGTTTGACTTCTCTGGATGTTTCCCAGGCGAGTTATTGACAAGTAAATCCTAGACGCTCGATCTTGGTTATTTTCGCTTTCGCGGCTGGCAGTAAAAGAACCATGTTTCTGTGAATAACTCCTGAACCGTAAGTCCTAGACGCTCGCTCTTGGCTGCATTCGATTCAGCTCGTGGCAGCCAGTCTAAAAAACACTATCTTGGACTTCTCTGCATGTTTCCCAGGCGAGCAATTGGCAGCATGTTCAGAACCATGTTTCTGTGAATAACTCCTGAACCGTAAGTCCTAGACGCTCGCTCTTGGCTGCATTCGATTCAGCTCGTGGCAGCCAGTCTAAAAAACACTATCTTGGACTTCTCTGCATGTTCCTAAGGCAAATGTTTCTAAAGCTAATTCTTGAACCGTAAGTCCTAGACGCTCGATCTTGGCGGCATTCGTCTCAGCGCCTGGCAATTAGTATAGGAGCACTGTGTTTGACTTCTCTGGATGTTTCCCAGGCGAGTTATTGACAAGTAAATCCTAGACGCTCGATCTTGGTTATTTTCGCTTTCGCGGCTGGCAGTAAAAGAACCATGTTTCTGTGAATAACTCCTGAACCGTAAGTCCTAGACGCTCGCTCTTGGCTGCATTCGATTCAGCTCGTGGCAGCCAGTCTAAAAAACACTATCTTGGACTTCTCTGCATGTTTCCCAGGCGAGCAATTGGCAGCATGTTCAGAACCATGTTTCTGTGAATAACTCCTGAACCGTAAGTCCTAGACGCTCGCTCTTGGCTGCATTCGATTCAGCTCGTGGCAGCCAGTCTAAAAAACACTATCTTGGACTTCTCTGCCTGTTTCCCAGGCGAGAAATTGGCAGCATGTTCAGAACCATGTTTCTGTGAATAACTCCTGAACCGTAAGTCCTAGACGCTCGCTCTTGGCTGCATTCGATTCAGCTCGTGGCAGCCAGTCTAAAAAACACTATCTTGGACTTCTCTGCATGTTTCCCAGGCGAGAAATTGGCAGCATGTTCAGAACCATGTTTCTGTGAATAACTCCTGAACCGTAAGTCCTAGACGCTCGCTCTTGGCTGCATTCGATTCAGCTCGTGGCAGCCAGTCTAAAAAACACTATCTTGGACTTCTCTGCATGTTTCCCAGGCGAGAAATTGGCAGCATGTTCAGAACCATGTTTCTGTGAATAACTCCTGAACCGTAAGTCCTAGACGCTCGCTCTTGGCTGCATTCGATTCAGCTCGTGGCAGCCAGTCTAAAAAACACTATCTTGGACTTCTCTGCATGTTTCCCAGGCGAGCAATTGGCAGCATGTTCAGAACCATGTTTCTGTGAATAACTCCTGAACCGTAAGTCCTAGACGCTCGCTCTTGGCTGCATTCGATTCAGCTCGTGGCAGCCAGTCTAAAAAACACTATCTTGGACTTCTCTGCATGTTTCCCAGGCGAGAAATTGGCAGCATGTTCAGAACCATGTTTCTGTGAATAACTCCTGAACCGTAAGTCCTAGACGCTCGATCTTGGCGGCATTCGTCTCAGCGCCTGGCAATTAGTATAGGAGCACTGTGTTTGACTTCTCTGGATGTTTCCCAGGCGAGTTATTGACAAGTAAATCCTAGACGCTCGATCTTGGTTATTTTCGCTTTCGCGGCTGGCAGTAAAAGAACCATGTTTCTGTGAATAACTCCTGAACCGTAAGTCCTAGACGCTCGCTCTTGGCTGCATTCGATTCAGCTCGTGGCAGCCAGTCTAAAAAACACTATCTTGGACTTCTCTGCATGTTTCCCAGGCGAGAAATTGGCAGCATGTTCAGAACCATGTTTCTGTGAATAACTCCTGAACCGTAAGTCCTAGACGCTCGATCTTGGCGGCATTCGTCTCAGCGCCTGGCAATTAGTATAGGAGCACTGTGTTTGACTTCTCTGGATGTTTCCCAGGCGAGTTATTGACAAGTAAATCCTAGACGCTCGATCTTGGTTATTTTCGCTTTCGCGGCTGGCAGTAAAAGAACCATGTTTCTGTGAATAACTCCTGAACCGTAAGTCCTAGACGCTCGCTCTTGGCTGCATTCGATTCAGCTCGTGGCAGCCAGTCTAAAAAACACTATCTTGGACTTCTCTGCATGTTTCCCAGGCGAGAAATTGGCAGCATGTTCAGAACCATGTTTCTGTGAATAACTCCTGAACCGTAAGTCCTAGACGCTCGATCTTGGCGGCATTCGTCTCAGCGCCTGGCAATTAGTATAGGAGCACTGTGTTTGACTTCTCTGGATGTTTCCCAGGCGAGTTATTGACAAGTAAATCCTAGACGCTCGATCTTGGTTATTTTCGCTTTCGCGGCTGGCAGTAAAAGAACCATGTTTCTGTGAATAACTCCTGAACCGTAAGTCCTAGACGCTCGCTCTTGGCTGCATTCGATTCAGCTCGTGGCAGCCAGTCTAAAAAACACTATCTTGGACTTCTCTGCATGTTTCCCAGGCGAGCAATTGGCAGCATGTTCAGAACCATGTTTCTGTGAATAACTCCTGAACCGTAAGTCCTAGACGCTCGCTCTTGGCTGCATTCGATTCAGCTCGTGGCAGCCAGTCTAAAAAACACTATCTTGGACTTCTCTGCATGTTTCCCAGGCGAGCAATTGGCAGCATGTTCAGAACCATGTTTCTGTGAATAACTCCTGAACCGTAAGTCCTAGACGCTCGCTCTTGGCTGCATTCGATTCAGCTCGTGGCAGCCAGTCTAAAAAACACTATCTTGGACTTCTCTGCATGTTTCCCAGGCGAGAAATTGGCAGCATGTTCAGAACCATGTTTCTGTGAATAACTCCTGAACCGTAAGTCCTAGACGCTCGATCTTGGCGGCATTCGTCTCAGCGCCTGGCAATTAGTATAGGAGCACTGTGTTTGACTTCTCTGGATGTTTCCCAGGCGAGTTATTGACAAGTAAATCCTAGACGCTCGATCTTGGTTATTTTCGCTTTCGCGGCTGGCAGTAAAAGAACCATGTTTCTGTGAATAACTCCTGAACCGTAAGTCCTAGACGCTCGCTCTTGGCTGCATTCGATTCAGCTCGTGGCAGCCAGTCTAAAAAACACTATCTTGGACTTCTCTGCATGTTTCCCAGACGAGAAATTGGCAGCATGTTCAGAACCATGTTTCTGTGAATAACTCCTGAACCGTAAGTCCTAGACGCTCGATCTTGGCGGCATTCGTCTCAGCGCCTGGCAATTAGTATAGGAGCACTGTGTTTGACTTCTCTGGATGTTTCCCAGGCGAGTTATTGACAAGTAAATCCTAGACGCTCGATCTTGGTTATTTTCGCTTTCGCGGCTGGCAGTAAAAGAACCATGTTTCTGTGAATAACTCCTGAACCGTAAGTCCTAGACGCTCGCTCTTGGCTGCATTCGATTCAGCTCGTGGCAGCCAGTCTAAAAAACACTATCTTGGACTTCTCTGCATGTTTCCCAGGCGAGAAATTGGCAGCATGTTCAGAACCATGTTTCTGTGAATAACTCCTGAACCGTAAGTCCTAGACGCTCGCTCTTGGCTGCATTCGATTCAGCTCGTGGCAGCCAGTCTAAAAAACACTATCTTGGACTTCTCTGCATGTTTCCCAGGCGAGCAATTGGCAGCATGTTCAGAACCATGTTTCTGTGAATAACTCCTGAACCGTAAGTCCTAGACGCTCGCTCTTGGCTGCATTCGATTCAGCTCGTGGCAGCCAGTCTAAAAAACACTATCTTGGACTTCTCTGCATGTTTCCCAGGCGAGAAATTGGCAGCATGTTCAGAACCATGTTTCTGTGAATAACTCCTGAACCGTAAGTCACAGACGCTCGCTCTTGGCTGCATTCGATTCAGCTCGTGGCAGCCAGTCTAAAAAACACTATCTTGGACTTCTCTGCATGTTCCTAAGGCAAATGTTTCTAAAGCTAATTCTTGAACCGTAAGTCCTAGACGCTCGATCTTGGCGGCATTCGTCTCAGCGCCTGGCAATTAGTATAGGAGCACTGTGTTTGACTTCTCTGGATGTTTCCCAGGCGAGTTATTGACAAGTAAATCCTAGACGCTCGATCTTGGTTATTTTCGCTTTCGCGGCTGGCAGTAAAAGAACCATGTTTCTGTGAATAACTCCTGAACCGTAAGTCCTAGACGCTCGCTCTTGGCTGCATTCGATTCAGCTCGTGGCAGCCAGTCTAAAAAACACTATCTTGGACTTCTCTGCATGTTTCCCAGGCGAGCAATTGGCAGCATGTTCAGAACCATGTTTCTGTGAATAACTCCTGAACCGTAAGTCCTAGACGCTCGCTCTTGGCTGCATTCGATTCAGCTCGTGGCAGCCAGTCTAAAAAACACTATCTTGGACTTCTCTGCATGTTCCTAAGGCAAATGTTTCTAAAGCTAATTCTTGAACCGTAAGTCCTAGACGCTCGATCTTGGCGGCATTCGTCTCAGCGCCTGGCAATTAGTATAGGAGCACTGTGTTTGACTTCTCTGGATGTTTCCCAGGCGAGTTATTGACAAGTAAATCCTAGACGCTCGATCTTGGTTATTTTCGCTTTCGCGGCTGGCAGTAAAAGAACCATGTTTCTGTGAATAACTCCTGAACCGTAAGTCCTAGACGCTCGCTCTTGGCTGCATTCGATTCAGCTCGTGGCAGCCAGTCTAAAAAACACTATCTTGGACTTCTCTGCATGTTTCCCAGGCGAGAAATTGGCAGCATGTTCAGAACCATGTTTCTGTGAATAACTCCTGAACCGTAAGTCCTAGACGCTCGCTCTTGGCTGCATTCGATTCAGCTCGTGGCAGCCAGTCTAAAAAACACTATCTTGGACTTCTCTGCATGTTTCCCAGGCGAGAAATTGGCAGCATGTTCAGAACCATGTTTCTGTGAATAACTCCTGAACCGTAAGTCCTAGACGCTCGCTCTTGGCTGCATTCGATTCAGCTCGTGGCAGCCAGTCTAAAAAACACTATCTTGGACTTCTCTGCATGTTTCCCAGGCGAGAAATTGGCAGCATGTTCAGAACCATGTTTCTGTGAATAACTCCTGAACCGTAAGTCCTAGACGCTCGCTCTTGGCTGCATTCGATTCAGCTCGTGGCAGCCAGTCTAAAAAACACTATCTTGGACTTCTCTGCATGTTTCCCAGGCGAGCAATTGGCAGCATGTTCAGAACCATGTTTCTGTGAATAACTCCTGAACCGTAAGTCCTAGACGCTCGCTCTTGGCTGCATTCGATTCAGCTCGTGGCAGCCAGTCTAAAAAACACTATCTTGGACTTCTCTGCATGTTTCCCAGGCGAGAAATTGGCAGCATGTTCAGAACCATGTTTCTGTGAATAACTCCTGAACCGTAAGTCCTAGACGCTCGATCTTGGCGGCATTCGTCTCAGCGCCTGGCAATTAGTATAGGAGCACTGTGTTTGACTTCTCTGGATGTTTCCCAGGCGAGTTATTGACAAGTAAATCCTAGACGCTCGATCTTGGTTATTTTCGCTTTCGCGGCTGGCAGTAAAAGAACCATGTTTCTGTGAATAACTCCTGAACCGTAAGTCCTAGACGCTCGCTCTTGGCTGCATTCGATTCAGCTCGTGGCAGCCAGTCTAAAAAACACTATCTTGGACTTCTCTGCATGTTTCCCAGGCGAGAAATTGGCAGCATGTTCAGAACCATGTTTCTGTGAATAACTCCTGAACCGTAAGTCCTAGACGCTCGATCTTGGCGGCATTCGTCTCAGCGCCTGGCAATTAGTATAGGAGCACTGTGTTTGACTTCTCTGGATGTTTCCCAGGCGAGTTATTGACAAGTAAATCCTAGACGCTCGATCTTGGTTATTTTCGCTTTCGCGGCTGGCAGTAAAAGAACCATGTTTCTGTGAATAACTCCTGAACCGTAAGTCCTAGACGCTCGCTCTTGGCTGCATTCGATTCAGCTCGTGGCAGCCAGTCTAAAAAACACTATCTTGGACTTCTCTGCATGTTTCCCAGGCGAGCAATTGGCAGCATGTTCAGAACCATGTTTCTGTGAATAACTCCTGAACCGTAAGTCCTAGACGCTCGCTCTTGGCTGCATTCGATTCAGCTCGTGGCAGCCAGTCTAAAAAACACTATCTTGGACTTCTCTGCATGTTTCCCAGGCGAGCAATTGGCAGCATGTTCAGAACCATGTTTCTGTGAATAACTCCTGAACCGTAAGTCCTAGACGCTCGCTCTTGGCTGCATTCGATTCAGCTCGTGGCAGCCAGTCTAAAAAACACTATCTTGGACTTCTCTGCATGTTTCCCAGGCGAGAAATTGGCAGCATGTTCAGAACCATGTTTATGTGAATAACTCCTGAACCGTAAGTCCTAGACGCTCGCTCTTGGCTGCATTCGATTCAGCTCGTGGCAGCCAGTCTAAAAAACACTATCTTGGACTTCTCTGCATGTTTCCCAGGCGAGAAATTGGCAGCATGTTCAGAACCATGTTTCTGTGAATAACTCCTGAACCGTAAGTCCTAGACGCTCGCTCTTGGCTGCATTCGATTCAGCTCGTGGCAGCCAGTCTAAAAAACACTATCTTGGACTTCTCTGCATGTTTCCCAGGCGAGAAATTGGCAGCATGTTCAGAACCATGTTTCTGTGAATAACTCCTGAACCGTAAGTCCTAGACGCTCGCTCTTGGCTGCATTCGATTCAGCTCGTGGCAGCCAGTCTAAAAAACACTATCTTGGACTTCTCTGCATGTTTCCCAGGCGAGAAATTGGCAGCATGTTCAGAACCATGTTTCTGTGAATAACTCCTGAACCGTAAGTCCTAGACGCTCGATCTTGGCGGCATTCGTCTCAGCGCCTGGCAATTAGTATAGGAGCACTGTGTTTGACTTCTCTGGATGTTTCCCAGGCGAGTTATTGACAAGTAAATCCTAGACGCTCGATCTTGGTTATTTTCGCTTTCGCGGCTGGCAGTAAAAGAACCATGTTTCTGTGAATAACTCCTGAACCGTAAGTCCTAGACGCTCGCTCTTGGCTGCATTCGATTCAGCTCGTGGCAGCCAGTCTAAAAAACACTATCTTGGACTTCTCTGCATGTTTCCCAGGCGAGAAATTGGCAGCATGTTCAGAACCATGTTTCTGTGAATAACTCCTGAACCGTAAGTCCTAGACGCTCGCTCTTGGCTGCATTCGATTCAGCTCGTGGCAGCCAGTCTAAAAAACACTATCTTGGACTTCTCTGCATGTTTCCCAGGCGAGAAATTGGCAGCATGTTCAGAACCATGTTTCTGTGAATAACTCCTGAACCGTAAGTCACAGACGCTCGCTCTTGGCTGCATTCGATTCAGCTCGTGGCAGCCAGTCTAAAAAACACTATCTTGGACTTCTCTGCATGTTCCTAAGGCAAATGTTTCTAAAGCTAATTCTTGAACCGTAAGTCCTAGACGCTCGATCTTGGCGGCATTCGTCTCAGCGCCTGGCAATTAGTATAGGAGCACTGTGTTTGACTTCTCTGGATGTTTCCCAGGCGAGTTATTGACAAGTAAATCCTAGACGCTCGATCTTGGTTATTTTCGCTTTCGCGGCTGGCAGTAAAAGAACCATGTTTCTGTGAATAACTCCTGAACCGTAAGTCCTAGACGCTCGCTCTTGGCTGCATTCGATTCAGCTCGTGGCAGCCAGTCTAAAAAACACTATCTTGGACTTCTCTGCATGTTTCCCAGGCGAGCAATTGGCAGCATGTTCAGAACCATGTTTCTGTGAATAACTCCTGAACCGTAAGTCCTAGACGCTCGCTCTTGGCTGCATTCGATTCAGCTCGTGGCAGCCAGTCTAAAAAACACTATCTTGGACTTCTCTGCATGTTCCTAAGGCAAATGTTTCTAAAGCTAATTCTTGAACCGTAAGTCCTAGACGCTCGATCTTGGCGGCATTCGTCTCAGCGCCTGGCAATTAGTATAGGAGCACTGTGTTTGACTTCTCTGGATGTTTCCCAGGCGAGTTATTGACAAGTAAATCCTAGACGCTCGATCTTGGTTATTTTCGCTTTCGCGGCTGGCAGTAAAAGAACCATGTTTCTGTGAATAACTCCTGAACCGTAAGTCCTAGACGCTCGCTCTTGGCTGCATTCGATTCAGCTCGTGGCAGCCAGTCTAAAAAACACTATCTTGGACTTCTCTGCATGTTTCCCAGGCGAGCAATTGGCAGCATGTTCAGAACCATGTTTCTGTGAATAACTCCTGAACCGTAAGTCCTAGACGCTCGCTCTTGGCTGCATTCGATTCAGCTCGTGGCAGCCAGTCTAAAAAACACTATCTTGGACTTCTCTGCATGTTCCTAAGGCAAATGTTTCTAAAGCTAATTCTTGAACCGTAAGTCCTAGACGCTCGATCTTGGCGGCATTCGTCTCAGCGCCTGGCAATTAGTATAGGAGCACTGTGTTTGACTTCTCTGGATGTTTCCCAGGCGAGTTATTGACAAGTAAATCCTAGACGCTCGATCTTGGTTATTTTCGCTTTCGCGGCTGGCAGTAAAAGAACCATGTTTCTGTGAATAACTCCTGAACCGTAAGTCCTAGACGCTCGCTCTTGGCTGCATTCGATTCAGCTCGTGGCAGCCAGTCTAAAAAACACTATCTTGGACTTCTCTGCATGTTTCCCAGGCGAGCAATTGGCAGCATGTTCAGAACCATGTTTCTGTGAATAACTCCTGAACCGTAAGTCCTAGACGCTCGCTCTTGGCTGCATTCGATTCAGCTCGTGGCAGCCAGTCTAAAAAACACTATCTTGGACTTCTCTGCATGTTTCCCAGGCGAGAAATTGGCAGCATGTTCAGAACCATGTTTCTGTGAATAACTCCTGAACCGTAAGTCCTAGACGCTCGCTCTTGGCTGCATTCGATTCAGCTCGTGGCAGCCAGTCTAAAAAACACTATCTTGGACTTCTCTGCATGTTTCCCAGGCGAGAAATTGGCAGCATGTTCAGAACCATGTTTCTGTGAATAACTCCTGAACCGTAAGTCCTAGACGCTCGCTCTTGGCTGCATTCGATTCAGCTCGTGGCAGCCAGTCTAAAAAACACTATCTTGGACTTCTCTGCATGTTTCCCAGGCGAGAAATTGGCAGCATGTTCAGAACCATGTTTCTGTGAATAACTCCTGAACCGTAAGTCCTAGACGCTCGATCTTGGCGGCATTCGTCTCAGCGCCTGGCAATTAGTATAGGAGCACTGTGTTTGACTTCTCTGGATGTTTCCCAGGCGAGTTATTGACAAGTAAATCCTAGACGCTCGATCTTGGTTATTTTCGCTTTCGCGGCTGGCAGTAAAAGAACCATGTTTCTGTGAATAACTCCTGAACCGTAAGTCCTAGACGCTCGCTCTTGGCTGCATTCGATTCAGCTCGTGGCAGCCAGTCTAAAAAACACTATCTTGGACTTCTCTGCATGTTTCCCAGGCGAGAAATTGGCAGCATGTTCAGAACCATGTTTCTGTGAATAACTCCTGAACCGTAAGTCCTAGACGCTCGCTCTTGGCTGCATTCGATTCAGCTCGTGGCAGCCAGTCTAAAAAACACTATCTTGGACTTCTCTGCATGTTTCCCAGGCGAGAAATTGGCAGCATGTTCAGAACCATGTTTCTGTGAATAACTCCTGAACCGTAAGTCACAGACGCTCGCTCTTGGCTGCATTCGATTCAGCTCGTGGCAGCCAGTCTAAAAAACACTATCTTGGACTTCTCTGCATGTTCCTAAGGCAAATGTTTCTAAAGCTAATTCTTGAACCGTAAGTCCTAGACGCTCGATCTTGGCGGCATTCGTCTCAGCGCCTGGCAATTAGTATAGGAGCACTGTGTTTGACTTCTCTGGATGTTTCCCAGGCGAGTTATTGACAAGTAAATCCTAGACGCTCGATCTTGGTTATTTTCGCTTTCGCGGCTGGCAGTAAAAGAACCATGTTTCTGTGAATAACTCCTGAACCGTAAGTCCTAGACGCTCGCTCTTGGCTGCATTCGATTCAGCTCGTGGCAGCCAGTCTAAAAAACACTATCTTGGACTTCTCTGCATGTTTCCCAGGCGAGCAATTGGCAGCATGTTCAGAACCATGTTTCTGTGAATAACTCCTGAACCGTAAGTCCTAGACGCTCGCTCTTGGCTGCATTCGATTCAGCTCGTGGCAGCCAGTCTAAAAAACACTATCTTGGACTTCTCTGCATGTTCCTAAGGCAAATGTTTCTAAAGCTAATTCTTGAACCGTAAGTCCTAGACGCTCGATCTTGGCGGCATTCGTCTCAGCGCCTGGCAATTAGTATAGGAGCACTGTGTTTGACTTCTCTGGATGTTTCCCAGGCGAGTTATTGACAAGTAAATCCTAGACGCTCGATCTTGGTTATTTTCGCTTTCGCGGCTGGCAGTAAAAGAACCATGTTTCTGTGAATAACTCCTGAACCGTAAGTCCTAGACGCTCGCTCTTGGCTGCATTCGATTCAGCTCGTGGCAGCCAGTCTAAAAAACACTATCTTGGACTTCTCTGCATGTTTCCCAGGCGAGCAATTGGCAGCATGTTCAGAACCATGTTTCTGTGAATAACTCCTGAACCGTAAGTCCTAGACGCTCGCTCTTGGCTGCATTCGATTCAGCTCGTGGCAGCCAGTCTAAAAAACACTATCTTGGACTTCTCTGCATGTTCCTAAGGCAAATGTTTCTAAAGCTAATTCTTGAACCGTAAGTCCTAGACGCTCGATCTTGGCGGCATTCGTCTCAGCGCCTGGCAATTAGTATAGGAGCACTGTGTTTGACTTCTCTGGATGTTTCCCAGGCGAGTTATTGACAAGTAAATCCTAGACGCTCGATCTTGGTTATTTTCGCTTTCGCGGCTGGCAGTAAAAGAACCATGTTTCTGTGAATAACTCCTGAACCGTAAGTCCTAGACGCTCGCTCTTGGCTGCATTCGATTCAGCTCGTGGCAGCCAGTCTAAAAAACACTATCTTGGACTTCTCTGCATGTTTCCCAGGCGAGCAATTGGCAGCATGTTCAGAACCATGTTTCTGTGAATAACTCCTGAACCGTAAGTCCTAGACGCTCGCTCTTGGCTGCATTCGATTCAGCTCGTGGCAGCCAGTCTAAAAAACACTATCTTGGACTTCTCTGCATGTTTCCCAGGCGAGAAATTGGCAGCATGTTCAGAACCATGTTTCTGTGAATAACTCCTGAACCGTAAGTCCTAGACGCTCGCTCTTGGCTGCATTCGATTCAGCTCGTGGCAGCCAGTCTAAAAAACACTATCTTGGACTTCTCTGCATGTTTCCCAGGCGAGAAATTGGCAGCATGTTCAGAACCATGTTTCTGTGAATAACTCCTGAACCGTAAGTCCTAGACGCTCGCTCTTGGCTGCATTCGATTCAGCTCGTGGCAGCCAGTCTAAAAAACACTATCTTGGACTTCTCTGCATGTTTCCCAGGCGAGAAATTGGCAGCATGTTCAGAACCATGTTTCTGTGAATAACTCCTGAACCGTAAGTCCTAGACGCTCGCTCTTGGCTGCATTCGATTCAGCTCGTGGCAGCCAGTCTAAAAAACACTATCTTGGACTTCTCTGCATGTTTCCCAGGCGAGCAATTGGCAGCATGTTCAGAACCATGTTTCTGTGAATAACTCCTGAACCGTAAGTCCTAGACGCTCGCTCTTGGCTGCATTCGATTCAGCTCGTGGCAGCCAGTCTAAAAAACACTATCTTGGACTTCTCTGCATGTTTCCCAGGCGAGAAATTGGCAGCATGTTCAGAACCATGTTTCTGTGAATAACTCCTGAACCGTAAGTCCTAGACGCTCGCTCTTGGCTGCATTCGATTCAGCTCGTGGCAGCCAGTCTAAAAAACACTATCTTGGACTTCTCTGCATGTTTCCCAGGCGAGCAATTGGCAGCATGTTCAGAACCATGTTTCTGTGAATAACTCCTGAACCGTAAGTCCTAGACGCTCGCTCTTGGCTGCATTCGATTCAGCTCGTGGCAGCCAGTCTAAAAAACACTATCTTGGACTTCTCTGCATGTTTCCCAGGCGAGAAATTGGCAGCATGTTCAGAACCATGTTTCTGTGAATAACTCCTGAACCGTAAGTCCTAGACGCTCGATCTTGGCGGCATTCGTCTCAGCGCCTGGCAATTAGTATAGGAGCACTGTGTTTGACTTCTCTGGATGTTTCCCAGGCGAGTTATTGACAAGTAAATCCTAGACGCTCGATCTTGGTTATTTTCGCTTTCGCGGCTGGCAGTAAAAGAACCATGTTTCTGTGAATAACTCCTGAACCGTAAGTCCTAGACGCTCGCTCTTGGCTGCATTCGATTCAGCTCGTGGCAGCCAGTCTAAAAAACACTATCTTGGACTTCTCTGCATGTTTCCCAGGCGAGCAATTGGCAGCATGTTCAGAACCATGTTTCTGTGAATAACTCCTGAACCGTAAGTCCTAGACGCTCGCTCTTGGCTGCATTCGATTCAGCTCGTGGCAGCCAGTCTAAAAAACACTATCTTGGACTTCTCTGCATGTTTCCCAGGCGAGCAATTGGCAGCATGTTCAGAACCATGTTTCTGTGAATAACTCCTGAACCGTAAGTCCTAGACGCTCGCTCTTGGCTGCATTCGATTCAGCTCGTGGCAGCCAGTCTAAAAAACACTATCTTGGACTTCTCTGCATGTTTCCCAGGCGAGAAATTGGCAGCATGTTCAGAACCATGTTTCTGTGAATAACTCCTGAACCGTAAGTCCTAGACGCTCGCTCTTGGCTGCATTCGATTCAGCTCGTGGCAGCCAGTCTAAAAAACACTATCTTGGACTTCTCTGCATGTTTCCCAGGCGAGAAATTGGCAGCATGTTCAGAACCATGTTTCTGTGAATAACTCCTGAACCGTAAGTCCTAGACGCTCGCTCTTGGCTGCATTCGATTCAGCTCGTGGCAGCCAGTCTAAAAAACACTATCTTGGACTTCTCTGCATGTTTCCCAGGCGAGAAATTGGCAGCATGTTCAGAACCATGTTTCTGTGAATAACTCCTGAACCGTAAGTCCTAGACGCTCGATCTTGGCGGCATTCGTCTCAGCGCCTGGCAATTAGTATAGGAGCACTGTGTTTGACTTCTCTGGATGTTTCCCAGGCGAGTTATTGACAAGTAAATCCTAGACGCTCGATCTTGGTTATTTTCGCTTTCGCGGCTGGCAGTAAAAGAACCATGTTTCTGTGAATAACTCCTGAACCGTAAGTCCTAGACGCTCGCTCTTGGCTGCATTCGATTCAGCTCGTGGCAGCCAGTCTAAAAAACACTATCTTGGACTTCTCTGCATGTTTCCCAGGCGAGAAATTGGCAGCATGTTCAGAACCATGTTTCTGTGAATAACTCCTGAACCGTAAGTCCTAGACGCTCGCTCTTGGCTGCATTCGATTCAGCTCGTGGCAGCCAGTCTAAAAAACACTATCTTGGACTTCTCTGCATGTTTCCCAGGCGAGAAATTGGCAGCATGTTCAGAACCATGTTTCTGTGAA